>NW_025765219.1:0-5000 GCF_003918875.1 Haliotis rubra | reverse complement strand
ATTATTACCTTAGAGACTTGTGCAAGTCTAGCTACTTAGCCTTGTTCCAAGGTTGTACTAAGTGCTAAACCCATGGATGTATAGTAATTCTATTCTTTAAATAAGCAAGTCTAGATTAGCGGACGGTACTTCTGAGGACGCCAGTCTGTTAGAGGGATATTTATACATATTTTTATAAACTATCATTTAAGCTATTAATTATTACCTTAGAGATTTATGCAAGTCTAGATGTCCAGCTACCCAAGGCCCCGTTTCACTAAGCTATCGTAGCTCTCCGACTGTCGCAAGTCCATGTTAAAGTTAGGGAGTTACGATCACTTTAGCGCTGTGATAGCTTTGTGAACCGGGGCCAAGATCAATACACGACAGTAACATTACATGTCCCGGCAAATGGGATATCAAGCCTACACTAATCCTCCGTGTCAGTTCAGTGTTTCACAGCGAAAATCACCAGTGTCACATATGCAGTAAAAACCTCAGGTCGTCCGTCACCGCGTTTGCAGTATGTGTTTTTTCACATGTTTCTTTTAAAGAGATGCGGGCTGTTGAGGGAATTGTGACACGGTGATTGACACGAATCGTGGATATGTGTTTCTTGCACGTGTTCCCTGAATAACAATTAATATGTGTTACTTAAAAAGTGTTAAAAATTCTAATAAACCAAAGTGTTACAGTGTGCTCGTGTGGCAAGCGGGAGTGATATTCAAAAGCTGGTGCGTGAACTATTAATGGCATATCCTGCGGATGGCGATGTCTCCATTGAAATAATCATCACTCACTTACTCCCCTCTCTCGCTCATTTTCTTCCCCTTTCTCATATATTTGATTATTTCACTGTCTTATTTTTCATCGTGGGTTTTCTGAAAAACATAACTTGGTTTACTCGACAGAATGGGTCTCAAAGGAACACTAGTAGCTCAGCTGATCAAAGTGCTGTAATAATTAATCAAATTAGAAGTCAAGTTTATTTCGTAATTTAGACCACATGGCCCTCAAGACAGTTGAATGAAACATCTTTTGGAGGCATATGTCTAGCGTGTTAAAAATTTCCCGTGTTCATTTTGAATAATTTACATAATAAAACTGTCAATTCGAACAACATTCGATTAAAAATATATTTACAAGCGAAATTCTACCTTGAATATATCTGTAATGAGGTGCGAAGAATATTTCTCAAGATAGCGTTTGTTTGTTTGTTTGTTTGTTTGTTTGTCGTTTAACACCGCACTTTACAGAGATGGGCTAAATGTAAATTCAAGCGTTTTGTTTGTTATAGCTGTTTACCGCCGCACTCAGCAATATTCCAGCTATATGGCGGCGGTCTGTAAATAATCGAGTCTGGACCAGACAATCCAGTGATCAACAGCATGATCGTCAATCTACGCAATTGGGATACGATGACATTTGTCAAAAAAGTCAGCGAACCTGACCACCCGATCCCGTTAGTCGCCTCTTACGACGAGCATGGGTCGCTGAAGACCAATCTTGTCCGGATCTTCACGGGAACTCAAGATCTTGTCCGGATCTTCACGGGAACTCAAGATCTTGTCCGGATCTTCACGGGAACTCAAGATCTAGTCCGGATCTTCACTGGAACTCAAGAGAGAGATCTTTTTAACTTACAGATAATACAGATTCTTTGTGGACTATATTTAACTTTGACATTTTACGGATAATATTGACTCAAACGTTGTAGCAAGAATTTTGAAGAGTAATTTTCTAGGCAGAGTTGTTTCCCTTGATTGCGTCAGGACGCTGATTGGTCCTGATTATGAACCTTAGTTTGTCCTACCTGTGTGCGAGGGTTTCATCGATGTAATAGACGTTTATGTCAATTTCCTCCCAAATCTAGTTGACGTTGATTATTTGAAAACACTGATAAAACAATACTGATTTACATTCATTTGCATACTAAATTACGTGACATTGATGGCTATAGTCTTGTAGCGTTGTAAATCTTGAAGATATATTATTGTTGACCATTGTCAAATCTTGGAAAGCACCTGCGATATCGACGCTGTTATTTAACGACAATCCAAAAAGTGCACAGTGTGAAGGTCAAGGTCAAGTGAAGGGAAACCCTGCGAATGGAGGATGCCTCACCGGGAAGTGGAGTAAAAGTTCTTTCTACCTGAACAGCATCCCTGTAGAGCATTTGGGAAACAGAGGTATGTAAGAGTGCTTTATCTCAGGCATTCTTCCCCTGATCGTAAATCGCTTCGGCGTGAAAGATAGGAGGGTCAAAAACACGCTTACCCAGATCAAACAACTCTCCCACAGGGATAATCAAAAGTCAGGGAACCGCTATTTGTATACAGGCACACTCTGCCGGCTCAACTGCAAGGAGGGACGCCTTCTTGGGGAGTAGGATCGACGGAAAGGGGGACCCCCATATCTATTGTTTCATGAAGGTCCTCTTGCCCTCATCAGACTCGACCCGTTTGAACCAAAGTACTGATAGGTGGGATAACCTAGTGGTTAAAGCGATCGCTCATCACGCCGAAGACCCGGGTTCGGTTTCAAATATGGGTACAATGTGTGAAACCAATTTCTGGTGTCGTCGCGGTGACACTGCAGAAACATTCCTAAAAACTGCCCAAAACCTCACTCACTCACTCACTCACTCATTCAATCAATTACTCACTCACTTACTCTCGAGATAATGTTTGATCCGAAATCCGAGTGCAAATGAATCTAAAGGGTCGAAACCTGAGTGCAATTCATTCCGACGGCTCGAAACCCGAGTGCAATTGATTCAGACTGTTCGAAGCCCTAGTGGAACCGATTCAAAAGGAGCTAAACACAAGAGATAATATTTGGTCCGAAACCCGAGTGCAACTGTATCAAAATAGTCGAAACCCGAGTGCAACTTTTCCAAAAGAGTCGAAACCCGAGTGCAACTATATCGAGTGCAGTTGACTAAAACAAGGCCGGAAACCAGAAAGCAATTGATTGTAGAGCAATTTACCCCTAGGGAGCAGAAGTCGATTCGAAAGGGCCAGAAATCAGAGTCCATTTGATTCAGATAAGCACTGTTCCAAAACGCCGACCCTAAAACATATCATTATATGGATAAAGACATTTAACAGCGATCGTTTCCCAGCGAGTCACAAACCAGGAGAAACAGCAGGGCACAAACCTCTTAACTATCCTCGTATATACAAAACGGGCACATCTCGATGAGATGAGATATGTTTTTGTTCCTCCTTCTGGTGTCAAAAAATCCACTACTTGCGAGTGTGTGCGCCCGACATATGACATCGCTGAGAATGCATATGGGTTGAAATTGATGATCTTAGATCTCATTTTAAAAAGGCACAGGGTAATCCTTTTTAAAATGCTGCCTAATGACTGGAAGATGCAGAAATGTTTAAGTAATAAAGGGTCAGTGGGGTCGCTTCATGGTTAAAGCGTCGCTCGTCACGCCGAAGATCCGGGTTCGGTTCCCCACAAGGGTACAATGTGTGAAGCCCATGTTGGTCCCGCCCCGCCCAAATATTTACATTTCCCTTGTTCTCCGCCGTGATATTAATGGAATATTGCTAAAAGCGGCGTAAAACTAAACTCACTCACTGACCCAATGCAATCAGAGCGTTATTCCTCCCTATGTTATTGTGTTATTTTGTAGGCATAGACAGATACGCTCTTCCCCACACCGAGGGCACATCCACCATAGCTGTGGATCTGTACCACACTCTGTACCACAAAATGTTTACAAAGGTGTACCCAATTTTCCCATTGGTCAGAATCGTCTAGAAATACCAAGTCGTTTATTTTGTTCAGCCCAACCCGGGGCTGTGGGGTAGCCCAATGGTTAATGCGTCCTCTCATCACGCTGAAGACATGGGTACAATGTGTGAAACCCGTTTCTGGTGTCCCCCGCCGTGATATTGCTGGAATATTGCTAAAAGCGGCGTAAAACCATACTCACTCATCCCAACGCAGTAATCATATACCTGTATATCCACAGGTTAATGACACAACACGAACTTCCCTACTACGAGTTTCAAATCTATCTTACAAGAAGCAGAAATATGCATTTCTTCAGATAACCTTAATTAATTTGAAATTGATCCTGAAATATATATTCTAAAATCACAGATTCCTGAGATCAGGCAATGCGCCGACAATCTCGTCAACAAAAGCCTGTTAGTCTGTCATACCGATTCTGAAACAAATATACCCACGAAAGCTCATGCAAGCCCAGAATATGTGGCAAGTCTACATTTCCACAGTTTCAGGAAAATGAAGAAGGTATTAAAGTTCATTTTCATTATATTTTACTTTTTTTTATTATTTTGAACTGTTTTCTCTGAGACTAGTTGTTAGTCTAACAGTCTGTCAACTGCAGGCCATGAGATATCACAAGACAAAGTATGTGTTCAACTTCCCAATAGCTTGTAGCTGTTTGGAGGATCGGAATTTTCCACATGGAATAATTAGATTTAGATGTGTCATGTTTGACGCCGTGTCACAGCGCAAGCAAAGCTGAGCCTTGTGTCAGTGGCACTTGTCAAAGGGATGTCTTTGAGTTCTGTTTTACACAACTTCAACGACCTCGTTGTCAAAACTCGCACAGCGAGGTTGTTGCCAGACAACACTGAAACTATTATCGCGGCACATGGAACAGAACATGAATCGATCTTGGCAGAAACAGATCGGACCAGGCATGTAGACATATTGTGTATAAAACAGCCCTTGAAGGTAGACATCTTGACTTGTTTTTCAGTCAGTAGGTTGATCAACAGGTTCGAAAACGAAACATATGGACGTTTTTACTTACACTACCATCGCAGATGTCTGAGATTTGACACTCAGTTGATCTTTCAATCCTTTTCTGCGGGGAAGAAATATTGTTAAAGATATTCTTAGATGAAGTATCGCTATCGCCACAAGGTGACAAATCAAACAATGGCGATGACTAAATAGGTTTGATATTTGGAGCGACGGAAGCACCAGCCAATTATTTTCCGCTTCGCGCGCGCGTCTCTCAGTCGTAC
>NW_025765218.1:120000-226901 GCF_003918875.1 Haliotis rubra | reverse complement strand
GTAACGTAGTTCGTCCCCTGTTGTTGAGGTCCGGTATCACATGGACAACTGTAATGTAGTTTGTCCCCTGTTGTTGAGGTCCGGTATCAGATGGACAGCGATAATGTAGTTTGTGCCCTGTTGTTGAGGTTCGGGCATCAGATGGTCTTATGTAACGTAGTTTGTCCCCTGTTGTTGAGGTTCTGTATCAGATGGTCAACTGTAACGTATTTTGATCCTTGTTGTTGAGGTCCGGTATCACGTGGACAACTGTTACGTAGGTTGTCCCCTGTTGTTGAGGTCAGGTATCAGATGGTCAACTGTAACGTATTTTGATCCTTGTTGTTGAGGTCCGGTATCAGATGGACAACTGTAATGTAGTTTGTGCCCTGTTGTTGAGGTTCGGGTATCAGGTCGACATCTGTAATGTAGTTTGTTCCCTGTTGTTGAGGTCAGGTATCAGATGGTCAACTGTAACGTAGTTTTTCCCCTGTTGTTGAGGTCCAGTATCAGATGGTCAACTGTAACGTTGTTTGATCCTTGTTGTTGAGGTCCGGTATCAGAAGGACAACGATAATGTAGTTTGTGCCCTGTTGTTGAGGTTCGGTATCAGATGGTCATCTGTAACGTAGTTTGTCCCCTGTTGTTGAGGTTCGGTATCAGATGGTCAACTGTAACGTAGTTCGTCCCCTGTTGTTGAGGTCCTGTATCACATGGACAACTGTAACGTAGTTTTTCCCCTGTTGTTGAGGTCCGGTATCAGATGGTCAACTGTAACGTTGTTTGATCCTTGTTGTTGAGGTCCGGTATCAGATGGACAGCCATAATGTAGTTTGTGCCCTGTTGTTGAGGTTCGGGTATCAGATGGTCATCTGTAATGTAGTTTGTCCCCTGTTGTTGAGGTTCGGTATCAGATGGTCAACTGTAACGTAGTTCGTCCCCTGTTGTTGAGGTTCGGTATCAGATGGACAACTGTAATGTAGTTTGTCCCCTGTTGTTGAGGTTCGGTATCAGATGGACAACTGTAATGTAGTTTGTCCCCTGTTGTTGAGGTTCGGTATCAGATGGAGAACTGTAATGTAGTTTGTCCCCTGTTGTTGAGGTTTGGTATCAGATGGTCAACTGTAACGTAGTTTGTCCCCTGTTGTTGAGGTCCGGTATCAGATGGACAACTGTAATGTAGTTTGTCCCTATCAGTTGTTGAGGTCCGGTATCAGATGGTCAACTGTAACGTAGTTTGATCCTTGTTGTTGAGGTCCGGTATCAGATGGTCAACTGTAATGTAGTTTGTCCCCTGTTGTTGAGGTCCGGTATCAGATGGTCCACTGTAACGTAGTTTGTCCCTTGTTGTTGAGGTTCCGGTATCAGATGGTCAACTGTAATGTAGTTTGTCCCTTGTTGTTGAGGTTCGGTATCAGATGGTCAACTGTAACGTAGTTTGATCCTTTGTTGTTGAGGTTCGGTATCAGATGGTCCACTGTAATGTAGTTTGTCCTTGTTGTTGAGGTTCGGTATCAGATGGTCAACTGTAATGTAGTTTGTCCCTTGTTGTTGAGGTTCGGTATCAGATGGTCACCTGTAATGTAGTTTGTCCCCTTGTTGTTGAGGTTCGGTATCAGATGGTCAACTGTAATGTAGTTTGTCCCTGTTGTTGTTGAGGTTCGGTATCAGATGGTCAACTGTAACGTAGTTTGTCCCTTGTTGTTGAGGTTCGGTATCAGATGGTCAACTGTAATGTAGTTTGTCCCTTGTTGTTGAGGTTCGGTATCAGATGGTCAACTGTAACGTAGTTTGTCCCCTGTTGTTGAGGTTCGGTATCACATGGTCAACTGTAATGTAGTTTGTCCCCTGTTGTTGAGGTCCGGTATCACATGGACAACTGTAATGTATAGTTTGTCCCTGTTGTTGAGGTCCGGTATCAGATGGACAGCTGTAATGTAGTTTGTCCCTTGTTGTTGAGGTTCGGTATCAGATGGTCCACTGTAACGTAGTTTGTCCTTGTTGTTGAGGTTCAGTATCAGATGGTCAACTGTAACGTAGTTTGTCCCCTGTTGTTGAGGTCCGGTATCAGATGGTCAACTGTAATGTAGTTTGTCCCTTGTTGTTGAGGTCAGGGTATCAGATGGACAACTGTAATGTAGTTTGTCCCCTGTTGTTGAGGTTCGGTATCAGATGGTCAACTGTAACGTAGTTTGTCCCTTGTTGTTGAGGTTCGGTATCAGATGGTCAACTGTAACGTAGTTTGATCCCTTGTTGTTGAGGTCCGGTATCAGATGGACAACTGTAATGTAGTTTGTGCCCTGTTGTTGAGGTTCGGTATCAGATGGTCAACTGTAATGTAGTTTGTCCCCTGTTGTTGAGGTTCGGTATCAGATGGTCAACTGTAACGTAGTTCGTCCCCTGTTGTTGAGGTCCGGTATCAGATGGACAACTGTAACGTAGTTTGTCCCCTGTTGTTGAGGTCCGGTATCAGATGGTCAACTGTAACGTAGTTTGTCCCCTGTTGTTGAGGTCCGGTATCAGATGGACAACTGTAATGTAGTTTGTCCCTTGTTGTTGAGGTTCGGTATCAGATGGTCAACTGTAATGTAGTTTGTCCCCTGTTGTTGAGGTTCGGTATCAGATGGTCAACTGTAATGTAGTTTGTCCCTTGTTGTTGAGGTTCGGTATCAGATGGTCAACTGTAATGTAGTTTGTCCCTTGTTGTTGAGGTCCGGTATCAGATGGACAACTGTAACGTAGTTTGTCCCCTGTTGTTGAGGTTCGGTATCAGATGGTCAACTGTAACGTAGTTCGTCCCCTGTTGTTGAGGTTCGGTATCAGATGGTCCACTGTAACGTAATTTGTCCCCTGCTGTTGAGGTTCGGTATCAGATGGCCAACTGTAATGTTGTTTGTCCCTTGTTGTTGAGGTTCGGTATGAGATGGAGAACTGTAATGTAGTTTGTCCCCTGTTGTTGAGGTTTGGTATCAGATGGTCCACTGTAACGTAATTTGTCCCCTGTTGTTGAGGTTCGGTATCAGATGGTCAACTGTAATGTAGTTTGTCCCTTGTTGTTGAGGTCCGGTATCAGATGGTCAACTGTAACGTAGTTTGTCCCCTTGTTGTTGAGGTCCGGTATCAGATGGACAACTGTAATGTAGTTTGTCCCTGTTGTTGAGGTTCGGTATCAGATGGTCAACTGTAACGTAGTTTGTCCCCTGTTGTTGAGGTTCGGTATCAGATGGTCAACTGTAACGTAGTTCGTCCCCTGTTGTTGAGGTTCGGTATCAGATGGTCAACTGTAATGTAGTTTGTCCCTTGTTGTTGAGGTTCGGTATCAGATGGACAACTGTAATGTAGTTTGTCCCCTGTTGTTGAGGTTCGGTATCAGATGGTCAACTGTAACGTAATTTGTCCCCTGTTGTTGAGGTTCGGTATCAGATGGTCAACTGTAATGTAGTTTGTCCCTTGTTGTTGAGGTCCGGTATCAGATGGACAACTGTAACGTAGTTTGTCCCCTGTTGTTGAGGTCCGGTATCACATGGACAACTGTAATGTAGTTTGTCCCCTGTTGTTGAGGTCAGATATCAGATGGTCCACTGTAACGTAGTTTCATCCTTGTTGTTGAGGTCCGGTATCACATGGACAACTGTAATGTAGTTTGTCCCTTGTTGTTGAGGTTCGGTATCAGATGGTCAACTGTAACGTAGTTTGTCCCCTGTTGTTGAGGTTCGGTATCAGATGGTCAACTGTAATGTAGTTTGTCCCCTGTTGTTGAGGTCCGGTATCAGATGGTCCACTGTAACGTAGTTTGATCCTTGTTGTTGAGGTTCGGTATCAGATGGTCCAACTGTAATGTAGTTTGTCCCTTGTTGTTGAGGTTCGGTATCAGATGGTCAACTGTAATGTAGTTTGTCCCTTGTTGTTGAGGTTCGGTATCAGATGGTCAACTGTAATGTAGTTTGTCCCTTGTTGTTGAGGTTCGGTATCAGATGGTCAACTGTAACGTAGTTTGTCCCTGTTGTTGAGGTTCGGTATCAGATGGTCCAACTGTAACGTAGTTCGTCCCCTGTTGTTGAGGTCCGGTATCAGATGGACAACTGTAATGTAGTTTGTCCCTTGTTGTTGAGGTTCGGTATCAGATGGTCAACTGTAATGTAGTTTGTCCCTTGTTGTTGAGGTCCGGTATCAGATGGTCAACTGTAATGTAGTTTGTCCCTTGTTGTTGAGGTTCGGTATCAGATGGTCAACTGTAATGTAGTTTGTCCCTTGTTGTTGAGGTCCGGTATCACATGGACAACTGTAATGTAGTTTGTCCCTTGTTGTTGAGGTTCGGTATCAGATGGTCCACTGTAATGTAGTTTGTCCCCTTGTTGTTGAGGTCCGGTATCAGATGGTCAACTGTAATGTAGTTTGTCCCCTGTTGTTGAGGTTCGGTATCAGATGGTCAACTGTAACGTAGTTTGTCCCTTGTTGTTGAGGTCCGGTATCACATGGACAACTGTAATGTAGTTTGTCCCCTGTTGTTGAGGTCCGGTATCAGATGGACAACTGTAGTTTGTGCCCTGTTGTTGAGGTTCGGCATCAGATGGTCATATGTAACGTAGTTTGTCCCCTGTTGTTGAGGTTCTGTATCAGATGGTCAACTGTAACGTAGTTTGTCCCCTGTTGTTGAGGTCCGGTATCAGATGGTCCAACTGTAACGTAGTTTGTCCCTTTGTTGTTGAGGTCCGGTATCAGATGGTCAACTGTAACGTAGTTTGATCCCTTGTTGTTGAGGTTCGGTATCAGATGGTCAACTGTCGTAATTTGTAGTTTTGAGGTCCGGTATCAGATGGACAACTGTTGTAGGTGTCCCCTGTTGTTGAGGTTCGGTATCAGATGGTCAACTGTAATGTAGTTTGTCCCTTGTTGTTGAGGTTCGGTATCAGATGGTCAACTGTAATGTAGTTGTCCCCGTTGTTGGGTTCGGTATCAGATGGTCAACTGTAATGTAGTTTGTCCCTGTTGTTGAGGTCCGGTATCAGATGGTCAACTGTAACGTAGTTTTGTGGACAACCTTGTTGTTGAGGTTCCGGTATCAGATGGTCAACTGTAACGTAGTTTGTCCCTTGTTGTTGAGGTTCGGTATCAGATGGTCAACTGTAATGTAGTTTGTCCCCTGTTGTTGAGGTTCGGTATCAGATGGACAACTGTAACGTAGTTTGTCCCCTGTTGTTGAGGTTCGGTATCAGATGGTCAACTGTAACGTAGTTTGTCCCCTGTTGTTGAGGTCCGGTATCAGATGGTCAACTGTAACGTAGTTTGTCCCTGTTGTTGAGGTTCGGTATCAGATGGTCAACTGTAACGTAGTTTGTCCCTGTTTGTTGAGGTTCGGTATCAGATGGTCAACCGTAATGTAGTTTGTCCCTTGTTGTTGAGGTTCGGTATCAGATGGTCAACTGTAATGTAGTTTGTCCCTTTTGTTGAGGTTCGGTATCAGATGGTCCAACTGTAAGGTCCGTCGGTAGTTTGTCCCCCTGTTGTTGAGGTTCGGTATCAGATGGACAACTGTAATGTAGTTTGTCCCTTGTTGTTGAGGTTCGGTATCAGATGGTCCACTGTAATGTAGTTTGTCCCCTGTTGTTGAGGTTCGGTATCAGATGGTCAACTGTAATGTAGTTTGTCCCTTGTTGTTGAGGTCCGGTATCAGATGGTCAACTGTAATGTAGTTTGTCCCTATCAGATGTGTTGTTGAGGTTCGGTATCAGATGGACAACTGTAATGTAGTTTGTCCCCTGTTGTTGAGGTCCGGTATCAGATGGTCAACTGTAATGTAGTTTGTCCCTTGTTGTTGAGGTTCGGTATCAGATGGTCAACTGTAATGTAGTTTGTCCCTTGTTGTTGAGGTTCGGTATCAGATGGTCAACTGTAATGTAGTTTGTCCCTTGTTGTTGAGGAGTTCGGTATCAGATGGTCAACTGTAATGTAGTTTGTCCCCTGTTGTTGAGGTCGGTATCAGATGGTCAACTGTAATGTAGTTTGTCCCTTGTTGTTGAGGTCCGGTATCAGATGGACAACTGTAACGTAGTTTGTCCCCTGTTGTTGAGGTTCGGTATCAGATGGTCAACTGTAACGTAGTTCGTCCCATGTTGTTGAGGTCCGGTATCAGATGGTCAACTGTAATGTAGTTTGTCCCCTGTTGTTGAGGTCCGGTATCAGATGGTCCAACTGTAATGTAGTTTGTCCCTGTTGTTGAGGTTTGTCCCTGTTGCTTGGGTTCGGTATCAGATGGTCAACTGTAACGTAGTTTGTCCCCTGTTGTTGAGGTTCGGTATCAGATGGTCAACTGTAACGTAGTTTGTCCCCTGTTGTTGAGGTCCGGTATCAGATGGTCCACTGTAACGTAGTTTGATCCTTGTTGTTGAGGTCCGGTATCACATGGACAACTGTAATGTAGTTTGTCCCCTGTTGTTGAGGTTCGGTATCAGATGGTCCACTGTGAATGTAGTTTGTCCCCTGTTGTTGAGGTTCGGTATCAGATGGTCAACTGTAACGTAGTTTTGTCCCTTGTTGTTGAGGTTCGGTATCAGATGGACAACTGTAATGTAGTTTGTCCCCTGTTGTTGAGGTTCGGTATCAGATGGTCCACTGTAACGTAGTTTGTCCGTGTTGTTGAGGTTCGGGCATCAGATGGTCAACTGTAATGTAGTTTGTCCCTGTTGTTGAGGTTCGGTATCAGATGGTCATCAGATGGTCCGCTTCCCCTGTTGTTGAGGTTCGGTATTTGTTCCGTAGTTGTCCCATCCCTGTTGTTGAGGTTCCTGGTATCAGATGGTCAACTGTAATGTAGTTTGATCCTTGTTGTTGAGGTCCGGTATCAGATCAGATGGTCAACTGTAATGTCAGTTTGTTGTGAGGTCCCTTGTTGTTGGAGGTCCGTCATCTGTAATGATATTGAGGGTTCAGATGGTCAACTGTAATGTAGTTTGTCCCCTGTTGTTGAGGTTCGATGGTCTGTAACGTCGTCCCCTGTTGTTGAGGTTCGGTATCAGATGGTCCACTGTAACGTAGTTTGTCCCCTGTTGTTGAGGTTCGGTATCAGATGGTCAACTGTAATGTAGTTTGTCCCGTGTTGTTGAGGTTCGGTATCAGATGGTCAACTGTAATGTAGTTTGTCCCCTGTTGTTGAGGTTCGGTATCAGATGGTCAACTGTAATGTAGTTTGTCCCTTGTTGTTGAGGTCCGGTATCAGATGGACAACTGTAACGTAGTTTGTCCCCTGTTGTTGAGGTTCGGTATCAGATGGTCAACTGTAACGTAGTTCGTCCCCTGTTGTTGAGGTTCGGTATCAGATGGTCAACTGTAACGTAGTTTGTCCCCTGTTGTTGAGGTCCGGTATCAGATGGTCAACTGTAACGTAGTTTGTCCCCTGTTGTTGAGGTCCGGTATCAGATGGACAACGGTAATGTAGTTTGTGCCCTGTTGTTGAGGTTCGGGCATCAGATGGTCAAATGTAACGTAGTTTGTCCCCTGTTGTTGAGGTTCGGTATCAGATGGTCAACTGTAACGTAGTTCGTTACATGTTGTTGAGGTCCGGTATCACGTGGACAACTGTTACGTAGGTTGTCCCCTGTGGTTGAGGTCAGGTATCAGATGGTCAACTGTAACGTAGTTTGATCCTTGTTGTTGAGGTCCGGTATCAGTTGGACAACTGTAATGTAGTTTGTGCCCTGTTGTTGAGGTCCGGGTATCAGATGGAAATCTGTAATGTAGTTTGCTTCCTGTTGTTGAGGTGAGGTATCAGATGGTCAACTGTAACGTAGTTTTTCCCCTGTTGTTGAGGTACGGTATCAGATGGTCAACTGTAATGTAGTTTGATCCTTGTTGTTGAGGTTCGGTATCAGATGGTCAACTGTAATGTAGTTTGTCCCTTGTTGTTGAGGTTCGGTATCAGATGGTCAACTGTAACGTAGTTTGTCCCCTGTTGTTGAGGTCAGGTATCACATGGACAACTGTAACGTAGTTTGTCCCCTGTTGTTGAGGTCAGGTATCAGATGGACAGCGATAATGTAGTTTGTGCCCTGTTGTTGAGGTTCGGGCATCAGATGGTCATATGTAACGTAGTTTGACCCCTGTTGTTGAGGTTCGGTATCAGATGGTCAACTGTAACGTAGTTTGTCCCCTGTTGTTGAGGTTCGGTATCAGATGTACAATTGTAATGTAGTTTGTCCCCAGTTCTTAAGGTCCGGTATCAGATGGAAAACTGTAATGTAGTTTGTCCCCTGTTGTTGAGGTTCGGTATCAGATGGTCAGCTGTAACGTAGTTTGTCCCCTGTTGTTGAGGTTCGGTATCAGATGGTCAACTGTATCGTAGTTTGTCGCCTGTTGTTTGAGGTCCGGTATCAGATGGTCCACTGTAACGTAGTTTGATCCTTGTTGTTGAGGTCCGGTATCACATGGACAACTGTAATGTAGTTTGTCCCCTGTTGTTGAGGTTCGGCATCAGATGGTCCACTGTAATGTAGTTTGTCCCGTGTTGTTGAGGTTCGGTATCAGATGGTCAACTGTAATGTAGTTTGTCCCTTGTTGTTGAGGTTCGGTATCAGATGGTCCACTGTAATGTAGTTTGTCCCCTGTTGTTGAGGTTCGGTATCAGATGGTCCACTGTAACGTAATTTGTCCGTTGTTGTTGAGGTTCGGTATCAGATGGTCCACTGTAACGTAGTTTCTCCCCTGTTGTTGAGGTTCGGTAGCAGATGGTCAACTGTAATGTAGTTTGTCCCGTGTTGTTGAGGTTCGGTATTAGATGGTCAACTGTAATGTAGTTTGTCCCCTGTTGTTGAGGTTCGGTATCAGATGGTCAACTGTAATGTAGTTTGTCCCTTGTTGTTGAGGTCCGGTATCAGATGGACAACTGTAACGTAGTTTGTCCCCTGTTGTTGAGGTTCGGTATCAGATGGTCAACTGTAACGTAGTTTGTCCCCTGTTGTTGAGGTTCGGTATCAGATGGTCAACTGTAATGTAGTTTGTCCCTTGTTGTTGAGGTCAGGTATCAGATGGTCAACTGTAACGTAGTTTGTCCCTGTTGTTGAGGTCAGGTATCAGATGGACAACTGTAATGTAGTTTGTCCCCTGTTGTTGAGGTTCGGGCATCAGATGGTCACATGTAACGTAGTTTGACCCCTGTTGTTGAGGTTCGGTATCAGATGGTCAACTGTAACGTAGTTCGTCCCATGTTGTTGAGGTCCGGTATCACGTGGACAACTGTAACGTAGTTTGTCCCCTGTTGTTGAGGTCAGGTATCAGATGGTCAACTGTAACGTAGTTTGATCCTTGTTGTTGAGGTCCGGTATCAGTTGGACAACTGTAATGTAGTTTGTGCCCTGTTGTTGAGGTCCGGGTATCAGATGGAAATCTGTAATGTAGTTTGCTTCCTGTTGTTGAGGTGAGGTATCAGATGGTCAACTGTAACGTAGTTTTTCCCCTGTTGTTGAGGTACAGTATCAGAGGGTCAACTGTAATGTTGTTTGATCCTTGTTGTTGAGGTCCGGTATCAGATGGACAGCCATAATGTAGTTTGTCCCTGTTGTTGAGGTTCGGGTATCAGATGGTCATCTGTAACGTAGTTTGTCCCCAGTTGTTGAGGTTCGGTATCAGATGGTCAACTGTAACGTAGTTCGTCCCCTGTTGTTGAGGTCCGGTATCAGATGGTCAACTGTAACGTAGTTTTTCCCCTGTTGTTGAGGTCCGGTATCAGATGGTCAACTGTAATGTTGTTTGATCCTTGTTGTTGAGGTCCGGTATCAGATGGACAGCCATAATGTAGTTTGTGCCCTGTTGTTGAGGTTCGGGTATCAGATGTTCATCTGTAACGTAGTTTGTCCCCAGTTGTTGAGGTTCGGTATCAGATGGTCAACTGTAACGTAGTTCGTCCCCTGTTGTTGAGGTCCGGTATCACATGGAGAACTGTAACGTAGTTTGTCTCCTGTTGTTGATGTCAGGTATCAGATGGTCAACTGTAACGTATTTCGATCCTTGTTGTTGAGGTCCGGTATCACATGGACAACTGTAATGAAGTTTGTCCCCTGTTTTGAGGTCAGGTATCAGATGGTCAACTGTAATGTAGTTTGTCCCCTGTTGTTGAGGTCCGGTATCAGATGTACAATTGTAATGTAGTTTGTCCCCAGTTGTTAAGGTCCGGTATCAGATGGAAAACTGTAATGTAGTTTGTCCCCTGTTGTTGAGATTCGGTATGAGATGGTCAACTGTAACGTACTTTGTCCCCTGTTGTTGAGGTTCAGTAGCAAATGGTCAACTGTATCCTAGTTTCTCCCTTGTTGCTGAGGTTCGGCATCAGATGGTCAACTGTAATGTAGGTTGTCCCTTGTTGTTGAGGTTCGGTATCAGATGGTCAACTGTAACGTAGTTTGTCCCTTGTTGTTTAGGTCCGGTATCAGATGGTCCACTGTAACGTAGTTTGATCCTTGTTGTTGAGGTCCGGTATCAGATGGACAACTGTAATGTAGTTTGTCCCCTGTTTTGAGGTCAGGTATCAGATGGTCAACTGTAACGTCGTTTGCCCCCTGTTGTTGAGGTTCGGTATCAGATGGTAAACATGTAACGTAGTTCGTCCCATGTCGTTGAGGTCCAGTATCACATGGACAACTGTAATGTAGTTTGTCCCTTGTTGTTGAGGTCCGGAATCAGATGGTCAACTGTAATGTAGTTTGTCCCTTGTTGTTGAGGTCCGGAATAAGATGGTCAACTGTAATGTAGTTTGTCCCTTGTTGTTGAGGTTCTGTATCAGATGGTTAACTGTAATGTAGTTTGTCCCTTGTTGTTGAGGTTCGGTATCACATGGACAACTGTAATGTAGTTTGTCCCTTGTTGTTGAGGTTCGGTATCAGATGGTCAACTGTAATGTAGTTTGTCCCTTGTTGTTGAGGTTCGGTAGCAGATGGTCAACTGTAACGTAGTTTGTCCCCTGTTGTTGAGGTTCGGTATCAGATGGTCAACTGTAACGTAGTTCGTCCCCTGTTGTTGAGGTCCGGTATCACATGGACAACTGTAACGTAGTTTGTCCCCTGTTGTTGAGGTCAGGTATCAGATGGACAGCGATAATGTAGTTTGTGCCCTGTTGTTGAGGTTCGGTATCAGATGGTCAACAGTAACGTAGTTCGTTCAATGTTGTTGAGGTCCGGTATCACGTGGACAACTGTTACGTAGTTTGTCCCTTGTTGTTGAGGTCCAGTATCAAATGGTCAACTGTAACGTTGTTTGATCCTTGGTGTTGAGGTCCGGTATCAGATGGAGAGCGATAATGTAGTTTGTGCCCTGTTGTTGAGGTTCGGTCATCAGATGGTCATCTGTAATGTAGTTTGTCCCCTGTTTTGAGGTCAGGTATCAGATGGTCAACTGTAACGTAGTTTGTCCCCTGTTGTTGAGGTCCGGTATCAGATGTACAATTGTAATGTAGTTTGTCCCCAGTTGTTAAGGTCCGGTATCAGATGGACAACTGTAATGTAGTTTGTCCCCTGTTCTTGAGGTTCGGTATCAGATGATCAACTGTAACGTAATTTGTCCGTTGTTGTTGAGGTTCGGTATCAGATGGTTCACTGTAACGTAGTTTCTCCCTGTGTTGTTGAGGTTCGGTAGCAGATGGTCAACTGTAATGTAGTTTGTCCCTTGTTGTTGAGGTTCGGTATCAGATGGTCAACTGTAATGTAGTTTGTCCCCTGTTGTTGAGGTTCGGTATCAGATGGTCAACTGTAATGTAGTTTGTCCCTTGTTGTTGAGGTCCGGTATCAGATGGACAACTGTAACGTCGTTTGCCCCCTGTTGTTGAGGTTCGGTATCAGATGGTAAACATGTAACGTAGTTCGTCCCATGTCGTTGAGGTCCAGTATCACATGGACAACTGTAATGTAGTTTGTCCCTTGTTGTTGAGGTCCGGAATCAGATGGTCAACTGTAATGTAGTTTGTCCCTTGTTGTTGAGGTCCGGAATAAGATGGTCAACTGTAATGTAGTTTGTCCCTTGTTGTTGAGGTTCTGTATCAGATGGTTAACTGTAATGTAGTTTGTCCCTTGTTGTTGAGGTTCGGTATCACATGGACAACTGTAATGTAGTTTGTCCCTTGTTGTTGAGGTTCGGTATCAGATGGTCAACTGTAATGTAGTTTGTCCCTTGTTGTTGAGGTTCGGTATCAGATGGTCAACTGTAACGTAGTTTGTCCCCTGTTGTTGAGGTTCGGTATCAGATGGTCAACTGTAACGTAGTTCGTCCCCTGTTGTTGAGGTCCGGTATCACATGGACAACTGTAACGTAGTTTGTCCCCTGTTGTTGAGGTCAGGTATCAGATGGACAGCGATAATGTAGTTTGTGCCCTGTTGTTGAGCTTCGGTATCAGATGGTCAACAGTAACGTAGTTCGTTCAATGTTGTTGAGGTCCGGTATCACGTGGACAACTGTTACGTAGTTTTTCCCTTGTTGTTGAGGTCCAGTATCAAATGGTCAACTGTAACGTTGTTTGATCCTTGGTGTTGAGGTCCGGTATCAGATGGAGAGCGATAATGTAGTTTGTGCCCTGTTGTTGAGGTTCGGGCATCAGATGGTCATCTGTAATGTAGTTTGTCCCCTGTTTTGAGGTCAGGTATCAGATGGTCAACTGTAACGTAGTTTGTCCCCTGTTGTTGAGGTCCGGTATCAGATGGAAAACTGTAATGTAGTTTGTCCCCTGTTGTTGAGGTTCGGTATGAGATGGTCAACTGTAACGTACTTTGTCCCCTGTTGTTGAGGTTCAGTAGCAAATGGTAAACTGTATCCTAGTTTGTCCCCTGTTGTTTAGGTCCGGTATCACATGGACAACTGTAATGTAGTTTGTCCCTTGTTGCTGAGGTTCGGCATGAGATGGTCCACTGTAATGTAGTTTGTCCCTTGTTGTTGAGGTTCGGTATCAGATGGTCAACTGTAACGTAGTTTGTCCCTTGTTGTTTAGGTCCGGTATCAGATGGTCCACTGTAACGTAGTTTGATCCTTGTTGTTGAGGTCCGGTATCAGATGGACAACTGTAATGTAGTTTGTCCCCTGTTGTTGAGGTCAGGTATCAGATGGTCAACTGTAACGTCGTTTGCCCCCTGTTGTTGAGGTTCGGTATCAGATGGTAAACATGTAACGTAGTTCGTCCCATGTCGTTGAGGTCCAGTATCACATGGACAACTGTAATGTAGTTTGTCCCTTGTTGTTGAGGTCCGGAATCAGATGGTCAACTGTAATGTAGTTTGTCCCTTGTTGTTGAGGTCCGGTATCAGATGGTCAACTGTAATGTAGTTTGTCCCTTGTTGTTGAGGTTCTGTATCAGATGGTTAACTGTAATGTAGTTTGTCCCTTGTTGTTGAGGTTCGGTATCACATGGACAACTGTAATGTAGTTTGTCCCTTGTTGTTGAGGTTCGGTATCAGATGGTCAACTGTAATGTAGTTTGTCCCTGTTGTTGAGGTTCGGTATCAGATGGTCAACTGTAACGTAGTTTGTCCCCTGTTGTTGAGGTTCGGTATCAGATGGTCAACTGTAACGTAGTTCGTCCCCTGTTGTTGAGGTCCGGTATCACATGGACAACTGTAACGTAGTTTGTCCCCTGTTGTTGAGGTCAGGTATCAGATGGACAGCGATAATGTAGTTTGTGCCCTGTTGTTGAGGTTCGGTATCAGATGGTCAACAGTAACGTAGTTCGTTCAATGTTGTTGAGGTCCGGTATCACGTGGACAACTGTTACGTAGTTTGTCCCTTGTTGTTGAGGTCCAGTATCAAATGGTCAACTGTAACGTTGTTTGATCCTTGGTGTTGAGGTCCGGTATCAGATGGAGAGCGATAATGTAGTTTGTGCCCTGTTGTTGAGGTTCGGGCATCAGATGGTCATCTGTAATGTAGTTTGTCCCCTGTTTTGAGGTCAGGTATCAGATGGTCAACTGTAACGTAGTTTGTCCCCTGTTGTTGAGGTCCGGTATCAGATGTACAATTGTAATGTAGTTTGTCCCCAGTTGCTAAGGTCCGGTATCAGATGGAAAACTGTAATGTAGTTTGTCCCCTGTTCTTGAGGTTCGGTATCAGATGATCAACTGTAACGTAATTTGTCCGTTGTTGTTGAGGTTCGGTATCAGATGGTCCACTGTAACGGAGTTTCTCCCCTGTTGTTGAGGTTCGGTAGCAGATGGTCAACTGTAATGTAGTTTGTCCCGTGTTGTTGAGGTTCGGTATCAGATGGTCAACTGTAATGTAGTTTGTCCCCTGTTGTTGAGGTTCGGTATCAGATGGTCAACTGTAATGTAGTTTGTCCCTTGTTGTTGAGGTCCGGTATCAGATGGACAACTGTAACGTAGTTTGTCCCCTGTTGTTGAGGTTCGGTATCAGATGGTAAACATGTAACGTAGTTCGTCCCATGTCGTTGAGGTCCAGTATCACATGGACAACTGTAATGTAGTTTGTCCCTGTTGTTGTTGAGGTCCGGAATCAGATGGTCAACTGTAATGTAGTTTGTCCCTTGTTGTTGAGGTCCGAATAAGATGGTCAACTGTAATGTAGTTTGTCCCTTGTTGTTGAGGTTCTGTATCAGATGGTTAACTGTAATGTAGTTTGTCCCTTGTTGTTGAGGTTCGGTATCACATGGACAACTGTAATGTAGTTTGTCCCTTGTTGTTGAGGTTCGGTATCAGATGGTCAACTGTAATGTAGTTTGTCCCTTGTTGTTGAGGTTCGGTATCAGATGGTCAACTGTAACGTAGTTTGTCCCCTGTTGTTGAGGTTCGGTATCAGATGGTCAACTGTAACGTAGTTCGTCCCTGTTGTTGAGGTCCGGTATCAGATGGACAACTGTAACGTAGTTTGTCCCCTGTTGTTGAGGTCAGGGTATCAGATGGACAGCGATAATGTAGTTTGTGCCCTGTTGTTGAGGTTCGGTATCAGATGGTCAACAGTAACGTAGTTCGTTCAATGTTGTTGAGGTCCGGTATCACGTGGACAACTGTTACGTAGTTTTTCCCTTGTTGTTGAGGTCCAGTATCAAATGGTCAACTGTAACGTAGTTTGATCCTTGGTGTTGAGGTCCGGTATCAGATGGACAACTGTAATGTAGTTTGTGCCCTGTTGTTGAGGTTCAGATGGGCATCAGATGGTCATCTGTACGTAGTTTGTCCCCTGTTTTGAGGTCAGGTATCAGATGGTCAACTGTAACGTAGTTTGTCCCCTGTTGTTGAGGTCCGGTATCAGATGGAAAACTGTAATGTAGTTTGTCCCCTGTTGTTGAGGTTCGGTATGAGATGGTCAACTGTAACGTACTTTGTCCCCTGTTGTTGAGGTTCAGTAGCAAATGGTAAACTGTATCCTAGTTTGTCCCCTGTTGTTTAGGTCCGGTATCACATGGACAACTGTAATGTAGTTTGTCCCTTGTTGCTGAGGTTCGGCATGAGATGGTCCACTGTAATGTAGTTTGTCCCTTGTTGTTGAGGTTCGGTATCAGATGGTCAACTGTAACGTAGTTTGTACCCTGTTTTTTAGGTTCGGTATCAGATGGTCCACTGTAACGTAGTTTGATCCTTGTTGTTGAGGTCCGGTATCAGATGGTCCACTGTAATGTCGTTTGTCCCTTGTTGTTGAGGTTCGGCATCAGATGGTCCACTGTAATGTAGTTTGTCCCTTGTTGTTGAGGTTCGGTATCAGATGGTCAACTGTAATGTTGTTTGTCCCTTGTTGTTGAGGTTCGGTATCAGATGTACAATTGGAATGTAGTTCGTCCCCAGTTGTTAAGGTCCGGTATCAGATGGAAAACTGTAATGTAGTTTGTGCCCTGTTGGTGAGGTTCGGGCATCAGATGGTCATATGTAACGTAGTTCGTTCCATGTTGTTGAGGTCAGGTATCACGTGGACAACTGTAACGTAGGTTGTCCCCTGTTGTTGAGGTCAGGTATCAGATGGTCAACTGTAACGTAGTTTGATCCTTGTTGTTGAGGTCCGGTATCAGATGGTCAACTGTAATGTAGTTTGTGCCTGTTGTTGATGTCCGGGTATCAGATGGACATCTGTAATGTAGTTTGTTCCCTGTTGTTGAGGTCAGGTATCAGATGGTCCACTGTAACGTAGTTTTTCCCCTGTTGTTGAGGTCCAGTATCAGATGGTCAACTGTAAGGTTGTTTGATCCTTGTTGTTTAGGTCCGGTATCAGATGGTCCACTGTAACGTAGTTTGATCCTTGTTGTTGAGGTCCGGTATCAGATGGACAACTGTAATGTAGTTTGTCCGCTGTTGTTGAGGTTTGGTATCAGATTGTCAACTGTAATGTCGTTTGTCCCTTGTTGTTGAGGTTCGGCATTAGATGGTCCACTGTAATGTAGTTTGTCCCTTGTTGTTGAGGTTCGATATCAGATTGTCAACTGTAATGTCGTTTGTCCCTTGTTGTTGAGGTTCGGCATTAGATGGTCCACTGTAATGTAGTTTCTCCCTTGTTGTTGAGGTTCGGTATCAGATGGTGAACTGTAATGTTGTTTGTCCCTTGTTGATGAGGTTCGGTATCAGATGTACAATTGTAATGTAGTTTGTCCCCTGTTGTTGAGGTTCGGTATCAAATGGTCAACTGTAATGTAGTTTGTCGCCTGTTGTTGAGGTTCGGTATCAGATGGTCAACTGTAACGTAGTTTGTCCCCTGTTGTTGAGGTTCGGTATCAAATGGTCAACTGTAATGTAGTTTGTCCCCAGTTGTTAAGGTCCGGTATCAGATGGTCCACTGTAACGTAGTTTGATCCTTGTTGTTGAGGTCCGGTATCACATGGACAACTGTAATGTAGTTTGTCCCCAGTTGTTAAGGTCCGGTATCAGATGGAAAACTGTAATGTAGTTTGTCCCCTGTTGTTGAGGTTCGGTATCAGATGGTCAACTGTAACGTAGTTTGTCCCCTGTTGTTGAGGTTCGGTATCAAATGGTCAACTGTAATGTAGTTTGTCGCCTGTTCTTTAGGTCCGGTATCAGATGGTCAACTGTAACGTAGTTTGATCCTTGTTGTTGAGGTCCGGTATCACATGGACAACTGTAATGTAGTTTGTCCCTAGTTGTTGAGGTTCGGCATCAGATGGTCCACTTTAATGTAGTTTGTCCCCTGTTGTTGATGTCAGGTATCAGATGGACAGCGATAATGTAGTTTGTGCCCTGTTGTTGAGGTTCGGTCATCAGATGGTCATATGTAACGTAGTTTGACCCCTGTTGTTGATGTTCGCTATCAGATGGTCAACTGTATCGTAGTTTGTCGCCTGTTGTTTAGGTCCGGTATCAGATGGTCCACTTTAATGTAGTTTGTCCCGTGTTGTTGAAGTTCGGTATCAGATGGTCAAGTGTAATGTAGTTTGTCCCTTGTTGTTGAGGTTCGGTATCAGATGGACCACTGTAATGTAGTTTGTCCCCTGTTCTTGAGGTTCGGTATCAGATGATCCACTGTAACGTAATTTGTCCGTTGTTGTTGAGGTTCGGTATCAGATGGTCCACTGTAACGTAGTTTCTCCCCTGTTGTTGAGGTTCGGTATCAGATGGTCAACTGTAATGTAGTTTGTCCCGTGTTGTTGAGGTTCGGTATCAGATGGTCAACTGTAATGTAGTTTGTCCCCTGTTGTTGAGGTTCGGTATCAGATGGTCAACTGTAATGTAGTTTGTCCCTTGTTGTTGAGGTCCGGTATCTGATGGACAACTGTAACGTAGTTTGCCCCCTGTTGTTGAGGTTCGGTATCAGATGGTAAACATGTAACGTAGTTCGTCCCATGTCGTTGAGGTCCAGTATCACATGGACAACTGTAATGTAGTTTGTCCCTTGTTGTTGAGGTCCGGAATCAGATGGTCAACTGTAATGTAGTTTGTCCCTCGTTGTTGAGGTCCGGAATAAGATGGTCAACTGTAATGTAGTTTGTCCCTTGTTGTTGAGGTTCTGTATCAGATGGTTAACTGTAATGTAGTTTGTCCCTTGTTGTTGAGGTTCGGTATCACATGGACAACTGTAATGTAGTTTGTCTCTTGTTGTTGAGGTTCGGTATCAGATGTTCCAATGTAATGTAGTTTGTCCCTTGTTGTTGAGGTTCGGTATCAGATGGTCAACTGTAATGTAGTTTGTACCCTGTTGTTGAGGTTCGGTATCAGATGGTCAACTGTAACGTAGTTCGTCCCCTGTTGTTGAGGTCCGGTATCACATGGACAACTGTAACGTAGTTTGTCCCCTGTTGTTGAGGTCAGGTATCAGATGGACAGCGATAATGTAGTTTGTGCCCTGTTGTTGAGGTTCGGGCATCAGATGGTCATATGTAACGTAGTTTGACCCCTGTTGTTGAGGTTCGGTATCAGATAGTCAACTGTAACGTAGTTCGTTCAATGTTGTTGAGGTCCGGTATCAGATGGACAACTGTTACGTAGGTTGTCCCCTGTTGTTTAGGTCCGGTGTCAGATGGTCCACTGTAACGTAGTTTGATCCTTGTTGTTGAGGTCCGGTATCACATGGACAACTGTAATGTAATTTGTCCCCTGTTGTTGAGGTTCGGCATCAGATGGTCCACTGTAATGTAGTTTGTCCCGTGTTGTAGAGGTTCGGTATCAGATGGTCAACTGTAGTGTAGTTCGTCCCCTGCTGTTGAGGTCAGGTAACACATGGACAACTGTAACGTAGTTTCTCCCCTGTTGTTGAGGTCAGGTATCAGATGGACAGCGATAATGTAGTTTGTGCCCTGTTGTTGAGGTTCGGGCATCAGATGGTCATATGTAATGTAGTTTGACCCCAGTTGTTGAGGTTCGGTATCAGATGGTCAACTGTAACGTAGTTCGTTACATGTTGCTGAGGTTCGGCATCAGATGGTCAACTGTAATGTAGGTTGTCCCTTGTTGTTGAGGTTCGGTATCAGATGGTCAACTGTAACGTAGTTTGTCCCTTGTTGTTTAGGTCCGGTATCAGATGGTCCACTGTAACGTAGTTTGATCCTTGTTGTTGAGGTCCGGTATCAGATGGACAACTGTAATGTAGTTTGTCCGCTGTTGTTGAGGTTTGGTATCAGATGGTCAACTGTAATGTGGTTTGTCCCTTGTTGTTGAGGTTCAGCATCAGATGGTCCACTGTAATGTAGTTTGTCCCGTGTTGTTGAGGTTCGGTATCAGATGGTCAACTGTAATGTAGTTTGTCCCTTGTTGTTGAGGTCAGGTATCAGATGGACCACTGTAATGTAGTTTGTCCCCTGTTCTTGAGGTTCGGTATCAGATGATCCACTGTAACGTAGTTTGTCCCCAGTTGTTGGTATGAGGTCAACTGGTATCAGGTTCGGTATCAGATGGTCCACTGTAATGTAGTTTGTCCCCTGTTGTTGAGGTTCGGTATCAGATGGTCAACTGTAATGTAGTTTGTCCCTTGTTGTTGAGGTCCGGTATCAGATGGACAACTGTAACGTAGTTTGGCCCCTGTTGTTGAGGTTCGGTATCAGATGGTAAACATGTAACGTAGTTCGTCCCATGTCGTTGAGGTCCAGTATCACATGGACAACTGTAATGTAGTTTGTCCCTTGTTGTTGAGGTCCGGAATAAGATGGTCAACTGTAATGTAGTTTGTCCATTGTTGTTGAGGTTCTGTATCAGATGGTTAACTGTAATGTAGTTTGTCCCTTGTTGTTGAGGTTCGGTATCACATGGACAACTGTAATGTAGTTTGTCCCTTGTTGTTGAGGTTCAGTAGCAAATGGTCAACTGTATCCTAGTTTTTCCGTTGTTGCTGAGGTTCGGCATCAGATGGTCAACTGTAATGTAGGTTGTCCCTTGTTGTTGAGGTTCGGTATCAGATGGTCAACTGTAACGTAGTTTGTCCCTTGTTGTTTAGGTCCGGTATCAGATGGTCCACTGTAACGTAGTTTGATCCTTGTTGTTGAGGTCCGGTATCAGATGGTCAACTGTAATGTAGTTTGTCCCTTGTTGTTGAGGTCAGGTATCAGATGGACAACTGTAATGTAGGTTGTCCCCTGTTCTTGAGGTTCGGTATCAGATGAACCACTGTAACGTAATTTGTCCGTTGTTGTTGAGGTTCGGTATCAGATGGTTCACTGTAACGTAGTTTCTCCCCTGTTGTTGAGGTTCGGTATCAGATGGTCAACTGTAATGTAGTTTGTCCCTTGTTGTTGAGGTCCGGTATCAGATGGACAACTGTAACGTAGTTTGGCCCCTGTTGTTGAGGTTCGGTATCAGATGGTAAACTGTGTAACGTAGTTCGTCCCCTGTCGTTGAGGTCCAGTATCACATGGACAACTGTAATGTAGTTTGTCCCTTGTTGTTGAGGTCCGGAATCAGATGGTCAACTGTAATGTAGTTTGTCCCTTGTTGTTGAGGTCCGGAATCAGATGGTCAACTGTAATGTAGTTTGTCCATTGTTGTTGAGGTTCTGTATCAGATGGTTAACTGTAATGTAGTTTGTCCCTTGTTGTTGAGGTTCGGTATCACATGGACAACTGTAATGTAGTTTGTCCCTTGTTGTTGAGGTTCAGTAGCAAATGGTCAACTGTATCCTAGTTTTCCCGTTGTTGCTGAGGTTCGGCATCAGATGGTCAACTGTAATGTAGGTTGTCCCTTGTTGTTGAGGTTCGGTATCAGATGGTCAACTGTAACGTAGTTTGTCCCTTGTTGTTTAGGTCCGGTATCAGATGGTCCACTGTAACGTAGTTTGATCCTTGTTGTTGAGGTCCGGTATCAGATGGACAAGTGTAATGTAGTTTGTCCGCTGTTGTTGAGGTTTGGTATCAGATGGTCAACTGTAATGTGGTTTGTCCCTTGTTGTTGAGGTTCGGCATCAGATGGTCAACTGTAATGTAGTTTGTCCCGTGTTGTTGAGGTTCGGTATCAGATGGTCAACTGTAATGTAGTTTGTCCCTTGTTGTTGAGGTCAGGTATTAGATGGACCACTGTAATGTAGTTTGTCCCCTGTTCTTGAGGTTCGGTATCAGATGATCCACTGTAACGTAATTTGTCCGTTGTTGTTGAGGTTCGGTATCAGATGGTCCACTGTAACGTAGTTTCTCCCCTGTTGTTGAGGTTCGGTAGCAGATGGTCAACTGTGATGTAGTTTGTCCCGTGTTGTTGAGGTTCGGTATCAGATGGTCAACTGTAATGTAGTTTGTCCCCTGTTGTTGAGGTTCGGTATCAGATGGTCAACTGTAATGTAGTTTGTCCCTTGTTGTTGAGGTCCGGTATCAGATGGACAACTGTAACGTAGTTTGCCCCCTGTTGTTGAGGTTCGGTATCAGATGGTAAACATGTAACGTAGTTCGTCCCATGTCGTTGAGGTCCAGTATCACATGGACAACTGTAATGTAGTTTGTCCCTTGTTGTTGAGGTCCGGAATCAGATGGTCAACTGTAATGTAGTTTGTCCCTTGTTGTTGAGGTCCGGAATAAGATGGTCAACTGTAATGTAGTTTGTCCCTTGTTGTTGAGGTTCTGTATCAGATGGTTAACTGTAATGTAGTTTGTCCCTTGTTGTTGAGGTTCGGTATCAGATGGTCAAACTGTAATGACAACTGTAATGTAGTTTGTCCCTTGTTGTTGAGGTTCGGTATCAGATGGTCAACTGTAATGTAGTTTGTCCCCTGTTGTTGAGGTTCGGTATCAGATGGTCAACTGTAACGTAGTTTGTCCCCTTGTTGTTGAGGTTCGGTATCAGATGGTCAACTGTAACGTAGTTTGTCCCCTGTTGTTGAGGTCCGGTATCACATGGTCAACTGTAACGTAGTTTGTCCCCTGTTGTTGAGGTCAGGTATCAGATGGACAACTGTAATGTAGTTTGTCCCCTGTTGTTGAGGTTCGGTATCAGATGGTCATCTGTAACGTAGTTTGTCCCCTGTTGTTGAGGTTCGGTATCAGATGGTCAACTGTAATGTTGTTTGTCCCTTGTTGTTGAGGTTCGGTATCAGATGTGCAACTGTAATGTAGTTTGTCCCCAGTTGTTAAGGTCCGGTATCAGATGGAAAACTGTAATGTAGTTTGTCCCCTGTTGTTGAGGTTCGGTATCAGATGGTCATCTGTAACGTAGTTTGTCCCCTGTTGTTGAGGTTCGGTATCAGATGGTCAGAATGTAGTCAACCTGTTGTTTTAGGTCCGGTATCAGATGGTCCACTGTAAAGTAGTTTGATCCTTGTTGTTGAGGTCCGGTATCACATGGACAACTGTAATGTAGTTTGTCCCCTGTTGTTGAGGTTCGGTATCAGATGGTCAACTGTAATGTAGTTTGTCCCCTGTTGTTGAGGTTCGGTATCAGATGGTCAACTGTAATGTAGTTTGTCCCTTGTTGTTGAGGTTCGGTATCAGATGGTCAACTGTAATGTAGTTTGTCCCTTGTTGTTGAGGTTCGGTATCAGATGGTCAACTGTAATGTAGTTTGTCCCTTGTTGTTGAGGTTCGGCATCAGATGGTCCACTGTAATGTAGTTTGTCCCGTGTTGTTGAGGTTCGATATCAGATGGTCAACTGTAACGTAGTTCGTCCCCTGTTGTTGAGGTCCGGTATCACATGGACAACTGTAACGTAGTTTGTCCCCTGTTGTTGAGGTCAGGTATCAGATGGACAGCGATAATGTAGTTTGTACCCTGTTGTTGAGGTTCGGGCATCAGATGGTCATATGTAACGTAGTTTGACCCCTGTTGTTGAGGTTCGGTATCACATGGACAACTGTAATGTAGTTTGTCCCTTGTTGTTGAGGTTCTGTAGCAAATGGTCAACTGTATCCTAGTTTTTCCGTTGTTGCTGAGGTTCGGCATCAGATGGTCAACTGTAATGTAGGTTGTCCCTTGTTGTTGAGGTTCGGTATCAGATGGTCAACTGTAACGTAGTTTGTCCCTTGTTGTTGAGGTTCGGTATCAGATGGTCCACTGTAACGTAGTTTGTCCCTGTTGTTGAGGTTCGAGGTCCGTAACGTATCAGATGGAGGTCAACTGTAATGTAATAGTAGTTTGTCCCCTGTTGTTGAGGTCAGGTATCAGATGGACAGCGATAATGTAGTTTGTCCCCTGTTGTTGAGGTTCGGTATCAGATGGTCATCTGTAACGTAGTTTGTCCCCTGTTGTTGAGGTTCGGTATCAGATGGTCAACTGTAATGTAGTTTGTCCCTTGTTGTTGAGGTTCGGTGTCAGATGGTCCAATGTGTAATGTAGTTTGTCCCTTGTTGTTGAGGTCCGGTATCAGATGGAAAAACTGTAATGTAGTTTGTCCCCTGTTGTTGAGGTTCGGTATCAGATGGTCATCTGTAACGTAGTTTGTCCCCTGTTGTTGAGGTTCGGTATCAGATGGTCAACTGTAATGTAGTTTGTCGCCTGTTGTTTAGGTCCGGTATCAGATGGTCCACTGTAAAGTAGTTTGATCCTTGTTGTTGAGGTCCGGTATCAGATGGACAACTGTAATGTAGTTTGTCCCCTGTTGTTGAGGTTCGGTATCAGATGGTCCACTGTAATGTAGTTTGTCCCTTGTTGTTGAGGTTCGGTATCAGATGGTCAACTGTAATGTAGTTTGTCCCTTGTTGTTGAGGTTCGGCATCAGATGGTCCACTGTAATGTAGTTTGTCCCTTGTTGTTGAGGTTCGGTATCAGATGGTCCACTGTCACGTAGTTTGATCCTTGTTGTTGAGGTCCGGTATCAGATGGACAACTGTAATGTAGTTTGTCCGCTGTTGTTGAGGTTTGGTATCAGATGGTCAACTGTAATGTCGTTTGTCCCTTGTTGTTGAGGTTCGGCATTAGATGGTCAACTGTAATGTAATTTGTCCCTTGTTGTTGAGGTTCGGTAGCAGATGGTCAACTGTAATGTTGTTTGTCCCTTGTTGTTGAGGTTCGGTATCAGATGGACCACTGTAATGTAGTTTGTCCCTTGTTGTTGAGGTTCGGTATCAGATGGTCCACTGTAAAGTAATTTGTCCCCTGTTGTTGAGGTTTGGTATCAGATGGTCAACTGTAATGCAGTTTGTCCCTTGTTGTTGAGGTTCGGTATCAGATGGTCCACTGTAACGTAGTTTGTCCCCTGTTGTTTAGGTTCGGTATCAGATGGTCCACTGTAACGTAGTTTGTCCCTTGTTGTTTAGGTCCGGTATCAGATGGTCCACTGTAACGTAGTTTGATCCTTGTTGTTGAGGTCCGGTATCAGATGGACAACTGTAATGTAGTTTGTCCGCTGTTGTTGAGGTTTGGTATCAGATGGTCAACTGTAATGTCGTTTATCCCTGTTGTTGAGGTTCGGCATTAGATGTTCAACTGTAACGTAGTTTGTCCCCTGTTGTTGAGGTCCGGTATCACATCGACAACTGTATTGTAGTTTGTCCCTTGTTGTTGAGGTTCGGTATCAGATGGTCAACTGTAATGTAGTTTGATCCTTGTTGTTGAGGTCCGGTATCACATGGACAATTGTAATGTAGTTTGTCCCCTGTTGTTGAGGTTCAGTAGCAAATGGTCAACTGTATCCTAGTTTGTCCCTTGTTGTTTAGGTCCGGTGTCAGATGGTCCACTGTAACGTAGTTTGATCCTTGTTGTTGAGGTTCGGTATCACATGGACAACTGTAATGTAGTTTGTCCCTTGTTGTTGAGGTTCGGCATCAGATGGTCCACTGTAATGTAGTTTGTCCCTTGTTGTTGAGGTTCGGTATCAGATGGTCAACTGTAACGTAGTTTGTCCCCTGTTGTTGAGGTTCGGTATCAGATGGTCAACTGTAACGTAGTTTGTCCCTTGTTGTTTGGTCCGGTATCAGATGGTCAACTGTAACGTAGTTTGATCCTTGTTGTTGAGGTCCGGTATCAGATGCTCCACTGTAATGTAGTTTGTCCGCTGTTGTTGAGGTTCGGTAGCAGATGGTCAACTGTAATGTCGTTTGTCCCTTGTTGTTGAGGTTTGGCATTAAATGGTCCACTGTAATGTAGTTTGTCCCTTGTTGTTGAGGTTCGGTATCAGATGGTCAACTGTAATGTTGTTTGTCCCTTGTTGTTGAGGTTCGGTATCAGATGGACCACTGTAATGTAGTTTGTCCCTTGTTGTTGAGGTTCGGTATCAGATGGTCCACTGTAACGTAGGTTGTCCCCTGTTGTTGAGGTTCGGTATCAGATGTACAATTGTAATGTAGTTTGTCCCCAGTTGTTGAGGTCCAGTATCAGATGGAAAACTGTAATGTAGTTTGTCCCCTGTTGTTGAGGTTCGGTATCAGATGGTCATCTGTAACGTAGTTTGTCCCCTGTTGTTGAGGTTCGGTATCAGATGGTCAACTGTAATGTTGTTTGTCCCTTGTTGTTGAGGTTCGGTATCAGATGTGCAATTGTAATGTAGTTTGTCCCCAGTTGTTAAGGTCCGGTATCAGATGGAAAACTGTAATGTAGTTTGTCCCCTGTTGTTGAGGTTCGGTATCAGATGGTCATCTGTAACGTAGTTTGTCCCCTGTTGTTGAGGTTCGGTATCAGATGGTCAACTGTAATGTAGTTTGTCGCCTGTTGTTTAGGTCCGGTATCAGATGGTCCACTGTAAAGTAGTTTGATCCTTGTTGTTGAGGTCCGGTATCACATGGACAACTGTAATGTAGTTTGTCCCCTGTTGTTGAGGTTCGGCATCAGATGGTCCACTTTAATGTAGTTTGTCCCTTGTTGTTGAGGTTCGGTATCAGATGGTCAACTGTAATGTAGTTTGTCCCCTGTTGTTGAGGTTCGGTATCAGATGGTCAACTGTAATGTAGTTTGTCCCGTGTTGTTGAGGTTCGGTATCAGATGATCCACTGTAAGGTAATTTGTCCGTTGTGGTTGAGGTTTGGTATCAGATGGTCCACTGTAACGTAGTTTCTCCCCTGTTGTTGAGGTTCGGTAGCAGATGGTCAACTGTAATGTAGTTTGTCCCGTGTTGTTGAGGTTCGGTATCAGATGGTCAACTGTAATGTAGTTTGTCCCCTGTTGTTGAGGTTCGGTATCAGATGGTCAACTGTAATGTAGTTTGTCCCTTGTTGTTGAGGTCCGGTATCAGATGGACAACTGTAACGTAGTTTGCCCCCTGTTGTTGAGGTTCGGTATCAGATGGTAAACATGAAAGGTAGTTCGTCCCATGTCGTTGAGGTCCAGTATCACATGGACAACCGTAATGTAGTTTGTCCCTTGTTGTTGAGGTCCGGAATCAGATGGTCAACTGTAATGTAGTTTGTCCCTTGTTGTTGAGGTCCGGAATCAGATGGTCAACTGTAATGTAGTTTGTCCCTTGTTGTTGAGGTTCTGTATCAGATGGTCCACTGTAATGTAGTTTGTCCCTTGTTGTTGAGAGTTCCGGTATCAGATGGTCAACTGTAATGTAGTTTGTCCCGTGTTGTTGAGGTTCTGTATCACATGGTCAACTGTAATGTAGTTTGTCCCTTGTTGTTGAGGTTCGGCATTAGATGGTCCACTGTAATGTAGTTTGTCCCCTGTTGTTGAGGTTCGATATCAGATGGTCAACTGTAACGTAGTTCGTCGCCTGTTGTTGAGGTCCGGTATCACATGGACAACTGTAACGTAGTTTGTCCCTTGTTGTTGAGGTCAGGTATCAGATGGACAGCGATAATGTAGTTTGTGCCCTGTTGTTGAGGTTCGGGCATCAGATGGTCATATGTAACGTAGTTTGACCCCTGTTGTTGATGTTCGATATCAGATGGTCAACTGTATCGTAGTTTGTCCCCTGTTGTTCAGGTTCAGTAGCAAATGGTCAACTGTATCCTAGTTTGTCCCTTGTTGTTGAGGTTCGGTATCAGATGGTCCACTGTCACGTAGTTTGATCCTTGTTGTTGTGGTCCGGTATCAGATGGACAATTGTAATGTAGTTTGTCCCCAGTTGTTAAGGTCCAGTATGAGATGGAAAACTGTAATGTAGTTTGTCCCCTGTTGTTGAGGTTCGGTATCAGATGGTCATCTGTAACATAGTTTGTCCCTGTTGTTGAGGTTCGGTATCAGATGGTCAACTGTAATGTTGTTTGTCCCTTGTTGTTGTCAGGTAGCCCCTTGTTGTTGAGGTTCGGTATCAGATGGTCAACTGTAATGTTGTTTGTCCCTTGTTGTTGAGGTTCGGTATCAGATGGTCAACTGTAATGTAGTTTGTCCCCTGTTGTTGAGGTTCGGTATCAGATGGTCATCTGTAGTATTTGTCCCCTGTTGTTGAGGTTCGGTATCAGTCAACTGTAATGTAGTTTGTCCCTTGTTGTTGAGGTTCGGTATCAGATGGTCAACTGTAACGTAGTTTGTCCCCTGTTGTTGAGGTTCGGTATCAGATGGTCAACTGTAACGTAGTTTGTCCCCTGTTGTTGAGGTAACGTAGTTTCCGGTATCAGATGGTCAACTGTAACGTAGTTTGATCCTTGTTGTTGAGGTCCGGTATCAGATGGACAACTGTAATGTAGTTTGTCCGCTGTTGTTGAGGTTCGGTATCAGATGGTCAACTGTAACGTAGTTTGTCCCTTGTTGTTGAGGTCCGGTATCAGATGGTCAACTGTAATGTAGTTTGTCCCTTGTTGTTTGAGGTCCGGTATCAGATGGTCAACTGTAATGTAGTTTGTCCCTTGTTGTTGAGGTTCGGTATCAGATGGTCAACTGTAATGTAGTTTGTCCCTTGTTGTTGAGGTTCGGCATTAAATGGTCCACTGTAATGTAGTTTGTCCTTTGTTGTTGAGGTTCGGTATCAGATGGTCCACTGTCACGTAGTTTGATCCGTGTTGTTGAGGTCCGGTATCAGATGGACAACTGTATCCTAGTTTGTCCCTTGTTGTTGAGGTTCGGTATCAGATGGTCAACTGTAATGTAGTTTGTCCCTTGTTGTTGAGGTTCGGTATCAGATGGTCAACTGTAACGTAGTTTGTCCCCTGTTGTTGAGGTTCGGTATCAGATGTACAACTGTAATGTAGTTTGTCCCCAGTTGTTAAGGTCCAGTATGAGATGGAAAACTGTAATGTAGTTTGTCCCCTGTTGTTGAGGTTCGGTATCAGATGGTCATCTGTAACGTAGTTTGTCCCCTGTTGTTGAGGTTCGGTATCAGATGGTCAACTGTAATGTTGTTTGTCCCTTGTTGTTGAGGTTCAGTAGCAAATGGTCAACTGTATCCTAGTTTGTCCCTTGTTGTTGAGGTTCGGTATCAGATGGTCAACTGTATCGTAGTTTGTCCCCTGTTGTTCAGGTTCAGTAGCAAATGGTCAACTGTATCCTAGTTTGTCCCTTGTTGTTGAGGTTCGGTATCAGATGGTCCACTGTCACGTAGTTTGATCCTTGTTGTTGAGGTCCGGTATCAGATGGACAACTGTAATGTAGTTTTTCCGCTGTTGTTGAGGTTCGGTATCAGATGGTCAACTGTTACGTAGTTTGTCCCTTGTTGTTTAGGTCCGGTATCAGATGGTCCACTGTAACGTAGTTTGATCCTTGTTGTTGAGGTCCGGTATCAGATGGTCCACTGTAATGTAGTTTGTCCGCTGTTGTTGAGGTTCGGTAGCAGATGGTCAACTGTAATGTAGTTTGTCCCCTTCGTTGTTCCACTGTAGGTTGTCGGTTGAGGTTCAGAGATGGTCCACTGTAACGTAGTTTGATCCTTGTTGTTGAGGTCCGGTATCAGATGGACAACTGTAATGTAGTTTGTCCGCTGTTGTTGAGGTTTGGTATCAGATGGTCAACTGTAATGTAGTTTGTCCCTTGTTGTTGAGGTTCGGTATCAGATGGTCAACTGTAATGTAGTTTGTCCCTTGTTGTTGAGGTTCGGTATCAGATGGTCAACTGTAATGTAGTTTGTCCCTTGTTGTTGAGGTTCGGTATCAGATGGTCCACTGTAATGTAGTTTGTCCCTTGTTGTTGAGGTTCGGTATCAGATGGTCCACTGTAAAGTAGTTTGTCCCCTGTTGTTGAGGTTCGGTATCAGATGGTCAACTGTAATGCAGTTTGTCCCTTGTTGTTGAGGTTCGGTATCAGATGGTCCACTGTAACGTAGTTTGTCCCCTGTTGTTGAGGTTCGGTATCAGATGGTCCACTGTAACGTAGTTTGTCCCTTGTTGTTGAGGTTCGGTATCAGATGGTCCACTGTAACGTAGTTTGTCCCTGTTGTTGAGGTCCGGTATCAGATGGACAACTGTAATGTAGTTTGTCCCCTGTTGTTGAGGTCCGGTATCAGATGGACAGCGATAATGTAGTTTGTGCCCTGTTGTTGAGGTTCGGGCATCAGATGGTCATATGTAACGTAGTTTGACCCCTGTTGTTGATGTTCGCTATCAGATGGTCAACTGTATCGTAGTTTGTCCCTTGTTGTTGAGGTTCAGTAGCAAATGGTCAACTGTAATGTAGTTTGATCCTTGTTGTTGAGGTCCGGTATCACATGGACAATTGTAATGTAGTTTGTCCCCTGTTGTTGAGGTTCAGTAGCAAATGGTCAACTGTATCCTAGTTTGTCCCTTGTTGTTTAGGTCCGGTGTCAGATGGTCAACTGTAACGTAGTTTGATCCTTGTTGTTGAGGTCCGGTATCACATGGACAACTGTAATGTAGTTTGTCCCTTGTTGCTGAGGTTCGGCATCAGATGGTCCACTGTAATGTAGTTTGTCCCTTGTTGTTGAGGTTCGGTATCAGATGGTCAACTGTAACGTAGTTTGTCCCCTGTTGTTGAGGTTCGGTATCAGATGGTCAACTGTAACGTAGTTTGTCCTTGTTGTTTAGGTCCGGTATCAGATGGTCAACTGTAACGTAGTTTGATCCTTGTTGTTGAGGTCCGGTATCAGATGCTCCACTGTAATGTAGTTTGTCCGCTGTTGTTGAGGTTCGGTAGCAGATGGTCAACTGTAATGTCGTTTGTCCCTTGTTGTTGAGGTTTGGCATTAAATGGTCCACTGTAATGTAGTTTGTCCCTTGTTGTTGAGGTTCGGTAGCAGATGGTCAACTGTAACGTTGTTTGTCCCTTGTTGTTGAGGTTCGGTATCAGATGGACCACTGTAATGTAGTTTGTCCCTTGTTGTTGAGGTTCGGTATCAGATGGTCCACTGTAACGTAGGTTGTCCCCTGTTGTTGAGGTTCGGTATCAGATGTACAATTGTAATGTAGTTTGTCCCCAGTTGTTAAGGTCCAGTATGAGATGGAAAACTGTAATGTAGTTTGTCCCCTGTTGTTGAGGTTCGGTATCAGATGGTCATCTGTAACGTAGTTTGTCCCCTGTTGTTGAGGTTCGGTATCAGATGGTCAACTGTAATGTTGTTTGTCCCTTGTTGTTGAGGTTCGGTATCAGATGTGCAATTGTAATGTAGTTTGTCCCCAGTTGTTAAGGTCCGGTATCAGATGGAAAACTGTAATGTAGTTTGTCCCCTGTTGTTGAGGTTCGGTATCAGATGGTCATCTGTAACGTAGTTTGTCCCCTGTTGTTGAGGTTCGGTATCAGATGGTCAACTGTAATGTAGTTTGTCGCCTGTTGTTTAGGTCAGGTATCAGATGGTCCACTGTAAAGTAGTTTGATCCTTGTTGTTGAGGTCCGGTATCACATGGACAACTGTAATGTAGTTTGTCCCCTGTTGTTGAGGTTCGGCATCAGATCGTAGTTTGTCCTTGTTGTTGAGGTTCGGTATCAAATGGTCAACTGTAATGTAGTTTGTCCCTGTTGTTGAGGTTCGGTATCAGATGGTCAACTGTAATGTAGTTTGTCCCGTGTTGTTGAGGTTCGGTATCAGATGATCCACTGTAAGGTAATTTGTCCGTTGTGGTTGAGGTTTGGTATCAGATGGTCCACTGTAACGTAGTTTCTCCCCTGTTGTTGAGGTTCGGTAGCAGATGGTCAACTGTAATGTAGTTTGTCCCGTGTTGTTGAGGTTCGGTATCAGATGGTCAACTGTAATGTAGTTTGTCCCCTGTTGTTGAGGTTCGGTATCAGATGGTCAACTGTAATGTAGTTTGTCCCTTGTTGTTGAGGTCCGGTATCAGATGGACAACTGTAACGTAGTTTGCCCCCTGTTGTTGAGGTTCGGTATCAGATGGTAAACATGAAAGGTAGTTCGTCCCATGTCGTTGAGGTCCAGTATCACATGGACAACCGTAATGTAGTTTGTCCCTTGTTGTTGAGGTCCGGAATCAGATGGTCAACTGTAATGTAGTTTGTCCCTTGTTGTTGAGGTCCGGAATCAGATGGTCAACTGTAATGTAGTTTGTCCCTTGTTGTTGAGGTTCTGTATCAGATGGTCCACTGTAATGTAGTTTGTCCCTTGTTGTTGAGGTTCGGTATCAGATGGTCAACTGTAATGTAGTTTGTCCCGTGTTGTTGAGGTTCTGTATCACATGGTCAACTGTAATGTAGTTTGTCCCTTGTTGTTGAGGTTCGGCATTAGATGGTCCACTGTAATGTAGTTTGTCCCGTGTTGTTGAGGTTCGATATCAGATGGTCAACTGTAACGTAGTTCGTCGCCTGTTGTTGAGGTCCGGTATCACATGGACAACTGTAACGTAGTTTGTCCCCTGTTGTTGAGGTCAGGTATCAGATGGACAGCGATAATGTAGTTTGTGCCCTGTTGTTGAGGTTCGGGCTTCAGATGGTCATATGTAACGTAGTTTGACCCCTGTTGTTGATGTTCGCTATCAGATGGTCAACTGTATCGTAGTTTGTCCCTTGTTGTTGAGGTTCAGTAGCAAATGGTCAACTGTATCCTAGTTTGTCCCTTGTTGTTGAGGTTCGGTATCAGATGGTCCACTGTCACGTAGTTTGATCCTTGTTGTTGAGGTCCGGTATCAGATGGACAACTGTAATGTAGTTTTTCCGCTGTTGTTGAGGTTCGGTATCAGATGGTCAACTGTTACGTAGTTTGTCCCTTGTTGTTTAGGTCCGGTATCAGATGGTCCACTGTAACGTAGTTTGATCCACGGTATCAGATGGTAACTGTAATGTAGTTTGTCCCTTTGTTGTTGGTAGGTGGTCAACTGTAATGTATTTGTCCCTTGTTGTTGAGATGGTCCCCTGTTGTTGACTGATGGTCCACTGTCACGTAGTTTGATCCTTGTTGTTGAGGTCCGGTATCAGATGGACAACTGTAATGTAGTTTGTCCGCTGTTGTTGAGGTTTGGTATCAGATGGTCAACTGTAATGTCGTTTGTCCCTTGTTGTTGAGGTTCGGTATCAGATGGTCCACTGTAAAGTAATTTGTCCCCTGTTGTTGAGGTTTGGTATCAGATGGTCAACTGTAATGCAGTTTGTCCCTTGTTGTTGAGGTTCGGTATCAGATGGTCCACTGTAACGTAGTTTGTCCCCTGTTGTTTAGGTTCGGTATCAGATGGTCCACTGTAACGTAGTTTGTCCCGTGTTGTTTAGGTCCGGTATCAGATGGTCCACTGTCACGTAGTTTGATCCTTGTTGTTGAGGTCCGGTATCAGATGGACAACTGTAATGTAGTTTGTCCGCTGTTGTTGAGGTTTGGTATCAGATGGTCAACTGTAATGTCGTTTATCCCTTGTTGTTGAGGTTCGGCATTAGATGTTCAACTGTAACGTAGTGTGTCCCCTGTTGTTGAGGTCCGGTATCACATCGACAACTGTATTGTAGTTTGTCCCTTGTTGTTGAGGTTCGGTATCAGATGGTCAACTGTAATGTAGTTTGATCCTTGTTGTTGAGGTCCGGTATCACATGGACAATTGTAATGTAGTTTGTCCCCTGTTGTTGAGGTTCAGTAGCAAATGGTCAACTGTATCCTAGTTTGTCCCTTGTTGTTTAGGTCCGGTGTCAGATGGTCCACTGTAACGTAGTTTGATCCTTGTTGTTGAGGTCCGGTATCACATGGACAACTGTAATGTAGTTTGTCCCTTGTTGCTGAGGTTCGGCATCAGATGGTCCACTGTAATGTAGTTTGTCCCTTGTTGTTGAGGTTCGGTATCAGATGGTCAACTGTAACGTAGTTTGTCCCCTGTTGTTGAGGTTCGGTATCAGATGGTCAACTGTAACGTAGTTTGTCCCTTGTTGTTTAGGTCCGGTATCAGATGGTCAACTGTAACGTAGTTTGATCCTTGTTGTTGAGGTCCGGTATCAGATGCTCCACTGTAATGTAGTTTGTCCGCTGTTGTTGAGGTTCGGTAGCAGATGGTCAACTGTAATGTCGTTTGTCCCTTGTTGTTGAGGTTTGGCATTAAATGGTCCACTGTAATGTAGTTTGTCCCTTGTTGTTGAGGTTCGGGAGCAGATGGTCAACTGTAATGTTGTTTGTCCCTTGTTGTTGAGGTTCGGTATCAGATGGACCACTGTAATGTAGTTTGTCCCTTGTTGTTGAGGTTCGGTATCAGATGGTCCACTGTAACGTAGGTTGTCCCCTGTTGTTTAGGTTCGGTATCAGATGGTCAACTGTAACGTAGTTTGTCCCTTGTTGTTTAGGTCCGGTATCAGATGGTCCACTGTAACGTAGTTTGATCCTTGTTGTTGAGGTCCGGTATCAGATGGACAACTGTAATGTAGTTTGTCCGCTGTTGTTGAGGTTTGGTATCAGATGGTCAACTGTAATGTCGTTTGTCCCTTGTTGTTGAGGTTCGGCATTAGATGGTCCACTGTAATGTAGTTTGTCCCTTGTTGTTGAGGTTCGGTATCAGATGGTCAACTGTAATGTAGTTTGACCCTTGTTGTTGAGGTTCGGTATCACATGGACAACTGTAATGTAGTTTGTCCCCTGTTGTTGAGGTTCGGTATCACATGGACAACTGTAACGTAGTTTGTCCCGTGTTGTTGAGGTCCGATATCAGATGGTCATCTGTTATGTAGTTTTTCACCTTTTTGATAGGTTCGGTATCAGATGGTTAACTGTAATATTGCTTTTAGCAAAATTCCAGCAATATCCCTGCGGGGGACACCAGAAATGGGCTTCACACATTGTACCCATGTAGGGAATCGAACCCGGGTCTTCGGCGTGACGAGCGAACGCTTTTACCATTAGGCTACCCTACCGCCCAATGTATCTTTGAAGAGAAATAGGATAGAAGATACTTATTTTTTCAGTTCCTTGGTACGTGTCAGTCCTGTAACATGTCAGTTTGACGAGGGCAGCCTGAAGTGATGCAACCTTTTCCATTTTGATAATACCCGCTGGGTAGTGCTGAGGAGAAAGATCTCAATATTGAAGAAACTGGGATTCGAATCGAAGACTACCTCATGACACTAGCATTTTACACCACTCAGCCACCTTTACTCGCGGTGCGGGAGCCTAGTGGTTAAGGCGTTTGCGAGCCACTTGGACCAGGGCCTCCTTTCACAAAGCACGAGGGTGATCGTAAGTCACTAGGTAACCTTAGTGCAATGTTAAAGAATTGGAGATAAGGTTAACCTTAGTAAAGATTGCTTCATGAAAGGAGTCCCAGGTTCGGACCCGTGAAAATCGCTGTCTTCAGCAACCCATGTTTGTTGTAAGGGTCGTCTAACGGGATCGGGTGGTCAGGATTGCTGACTTGGTTGACACATGTCAAGGTATCCAAATTGCGTAGATATATGCTCATGTTTCATTCACTGGATTGTCTGGTCCAGACTCGATTATTTACAAACCGCCGTCATATAGCTCGACCATTTCTGAGCGTGAAACAACAAACAAACAAATAAGCCATCAAAGAAGCTGAGGTTCGATTCACCACATGGGTATAAAACGTGAAGCTCGCTTTTTGTGTCCCCGTGTCTGATCACACTGAAAAAATATTTCTAAAAACGGTGTAAAATCTTCTCCCTTACCCACTCACTCTAGAAGTCTGAATTGATTCAAGTTTAACTACACAGCTCTAACAAGCTATTTGACATGACTCGAACTTACCTGTTACTTGTGAAGTGTATTCTTATGATAAGCCAACCATCAACCCTTATCGTACAGTACTTCACAACCCAACGTAATGAACGCGTGCAATCGTTAAATGGTAGTCTAACAAAGAACATATGATCTACCACGTGCTGTTTTGTACAGGGCGCAAACTATTATTTCTCGCACCATCTGAACCATTAAATGTTTTCATTCAGCTGCGTGTTCGGTAAGAGAAGGACTCAGTTACCACTTAAGTGTAAGAAGCGAATCCCGTTTATTGAGCGACTAGGCTATGACTAATTTTGTTGTGTTCGTAACAGTTTATAGGAACTGCGCATAATGTGACTATTGCCACAAAGCTGTTCGAGTCAACAAAAGATTAGAGGGAATTAAATGAGAAATTTATTAGAGTTTTAAAATGTTTAAACTTGCTTGATGGTAGCCCGCTGCTTTCTACATTAATATGTATGTAAGTTCAGAGGACTGTATAGTTTTATAATCGAATTATATCATGTAATCAGGTAGTTATGGGGTTTCGCGATGTTCAAACATTTTGTTATTTTAGTTTAGGCCATGAGGGAGAAATATATGTCTTTCGCCAACGCCAGTAAGGAAACTGAAGAAGCTATATAAAGTTTTAGATTCATAGATGAATTAAGATCAAATAGAATGAAATATGATTTTAATTCACGGTCTTAAAGGTGCCTGGCGTAATGGTTTTATATCATAAAATTACAAGGCATAAATGAAACTGCAATAGTAATAACTATAATAATGCACTAGTAATAACTAATACTCAAGAAATAATTTCTTTCCGAAAGTCGGTTTAGAAAAACTGAGGGATTATGAATATATCTTGTGGTTTATGATAAACAATAACATGAATAACGTCCTACTGTGTTTCTATCGATTGCACAGCGTGCAAGCTGGATATTCCTACAAGCGAATTTATGCTTATTGCTACCTCTCAGTTTTAGTCCCATTACAATTTTGATCTTGTAAGACCAGGGAACATGTGTTTTCGATTTGATTCTGAAGGTTAGGATCAAAGGTTTCATGATGACATGTGCACATTATTGTGTATAAAAATATGAAATATTACAGAGTGCAAATTTGATTTCAGTTAAAGGGATTGCCTTTGGAATGAACATTATAATAGAAATTGATGCTATGTGAATTAGAATAATGCCCTCTAACGCTATTTGAATCAAAGAATGGATATTTGAAGCCTGTGCACTGAAGGAAAGATCAACACCCAACCTGTTACACAGGGGTATTTAGTGTTAACCCCATACATTAAACTAATTCACGGCACATGAATTTATAATCCCATAAAATGTGTATGTTTTGAAAGCAGGTATCGATTTTGATGTGGTCAGCACAGCACCAGGGTCTCGCTCATTGTTCCATGTTGAGAATCGAACCCAGGGCTAGGAGAGTGAGCAATGTTCCAGCAACATCACGGCGGGCTACACAAGAAACAGGCTTCACACATTGTATCTATGTGGGGAATCGAACCCGGGTCTTCGGCGTAACAAGTGAACGCTTTAACCACTAGGCTACACCATCGCCCATCCCAGCCTATATGCTCCTGGCTAAAGCACAAAAAACAGAATTGTGTTTATTTATTACATACTGTTAAGGAAGCGACATGGTGTCCTAAAAGGGCAGTGGGGTAGCCTAGTGGTTAACGCATTTGTTTGTCACACCGAGTTCGAATCCCCACATGGGTACAGTATAATATGTGAGGCCCAGCTTTAGTATTACTTTAGTATATTGCTGAAAGCGGTGTAAAACCATGCTCACTCACTAACTGTCTATAGCACTGGTGAGGCATTGTGAATACTGAATCAGTCGTTGGTTATCAGAGTGGGTGAGTGAGTATACGCTTTTAGCAATGTTCAAAAGATAAAGTGTTTATTTAACTTACGTGAGAATCGAATCTGACCCAACCCTTCGAATCTAACCTTCAACTCCCCACCAATACTGACCTATCCCCTTTTCTCATGAACAGCATGTCGTTTTTTTCAAGGGTCATATGTGCTTTTGGTTATTTTTCATACCTCCGATACACTAATGGCGATTCATAGTGAGTGGGTGAGTTTAGTTTTACGCCGCACACAGCAATATTTCAGCTATGGGGCGGCGGTCTCTAAATAATCGGTCTGGGCCAGACAATCCAGTGATCAACATCATGAGCATCGATCTACGCAATTAGGATACGATGACATGTGTCAACCAAGTCAGCGAGCCTGACCACCCGATCCAGCTGGTCGCCTCTTACAACAAGCATGGGTTACTGTAGATCAATTCTAACCCGGATCTTCACGGGTAGGCGATTCATAAGCTGTATGTGTTGATGTTACTGGTGAATCTCAGGTGTGGCAAGCTCCTCAGCTTTTGTTGCTTTATTTTGTTTATATTTATGTTACTTGGGAGAGACTGACTGACTGAGTTTGGTTTTACGCCGCTTTTAACAATATTCCTGCAACATCACGGCGGGGGACACCAGAAATGGGCTTCACACATTGTACCCATGTGGGGATTCGAACCCGGGTCTTCGGTTACTTAGGAGAGAGTGAGCATGATTATACACCGTTTTTAGAAACATTCAAGCAATAGCTCGGCAGGGGACACCAGAAATGGGCTTCCCACAATGTACCCATGTGGGGATTCGAACCCGGGTGTTCAGCGTGACGAGCGAACGCTTTTACCATTAGGCTACCACACCGTCCCTATGCTATTTGAAAGCTGTTGGGGTGAGGTCAGGGGGTCGGGATATTGCAATTATTTAATATGAAATCTAAATATGAATAATGTAATTATTTATTCTGAATTAGTCAGAATATGTCTGACTCGAGTGAATGAGTGCTGAAAGTAAACTGACGGCCAAAAGAAAGTCTACACCCATGCTGCATATTAGCTAACTAAGGGAACAAGGAACGGTTATTCAATGGTGATGCATTAGATTCGTATAACATGTTAAACATAATTTGTTTGTATGCTGTGGCACTAATGAACTTCCGTGGTAACGGAAAAATTAGGACTTTCAACACATATTGTAAAAACTAGAATACCATCGCCATTGTACGATCTGTGTTTTAGTACCGTAGTGTAGTGTTCAAATATCTTATACCTGCTTTTGTGTTACAAGAACTGTGAAATAGGCAATAATAGCAAAAACAACCAACTGGAAGTTCTCCGATCACAATTAACGTGCTCGATCACATACAACAGACATTTACATCTTACAATATGCTGATTAACTATAAACCAGGGGTCCGGTTTTATAATTCATTGGTCATTAATCGAAGAAGACTTTTGTCAATCATATTTTAATATCTACATGTGTTTTAATGTGAGGCTGGGGTACTCCTGAAAAATAGATAAATCATTCCCCATATATCTGAAATGACAATTTTGTCACATATGATTCAGTGTCAAGTAATCCCAGGCAGTAAAATCACAAAATCAATTTTATGTGCTTAACTGTTGAGGAAAAGCATCTGTTAGCATAGTACATTATTTATTGCAGCTTGACACCTTCACTAATGCTAGATATACATGTAATCTAATATAGATCAACTGAGATACTACGGTTGTTAAAATTCAGTTTGTATAAGATTTCCACAAAACCAAATTCAGTGATTCGGAATACGGATTTCTCCGGCAAATAATCCATTAAACTTAAACGCTTATTAAACATCCATATACGTGCATCTCCGGGAGACGGCGCTGCTTCATGCTATTATATACATGATATTGTCTGAAAGCCATACATGAAGATGAACTGATCGCTTGTAAGACAAATAATTGTTTATGCCCAGAACATTTATTTTTGTATTTGAGTGAGTGTTGTTTCATGCCGCTTCTGATAGTGTTTCAGTAAGTGATTGCAATGTGCGAAATAGTTTCCAAAGGTCTGGGTTCGATTCCCCACTTCGGTACGATGTGTGAAGCCCATTACTGGTGTCAATCGCTGTGATGTTGTTGGAAGTTTGCTAAAAGCGGCGTAAAACCATACTTACTCACTCACTCAGTCGGTGTGATATTGCTGAAGACAGATTCCGATGTCACGTTGTACAGGACACACACAAATCATGCTGATATTGGATAAAAAACATAATCATGTTAACACTGCAGATGACTGGAAGATTGAGGAGAAATTCTCCTTCAAGAAGTTGGACTTTGGCAAATGGGAGCTGCAGATTCCTCCCAACCCGGACGGATCCTGTCCCATCAGACACCTCTCCAGACTGAAGGTAAGCAGGTTGTCACTGAATTCCTCCCAATAGTTGGAGCATAATCAGTGTGTGAAATAGTCTCCAAATATTCCAGCAACATCACGGCGGGATGTAACAGAAATGGGCTTCACACATGTGGGAAATCGAACCCGGGTCTTCGAACCCCTTAACCACTAGGCAACCCCACCACCCCGACAGTGTTTCAGTGACTCGGGATGAATACGACAGCTCTGAGTCTTGGTTTCGAATCATTGTATCATGACACGCGCAAGGGACGCAACTCTTCATCACACCAAATTGTGATATCCCTGGCAGCATGGCCACCGTTTCTGTGATGGGTATGGGCTATTTTTCACGTCACAATCATCACAGTGATATACATTCAGCGAGGTGACCTTATAAACATGAAAATCTCAATAACCACAAGGGTTGTAGGGTAGCCTAGTGGTAAAAGCGTTGGCTCGTCACGCTGAACGCCCGGGTTCGATTCCCCACATGGGTAAAATGTGTGAAGCCCATATCTGGTGTCCCCCGCAGTGATGTTTCTGGAATATTGCTAAAAGCGGCGTAAAACCGTACTCACTCACTCACTCACATGAAAATCTTAACAACCACAAGGGGTGTGGGGTAGCCTAGTGGTAAAAGCGTTGGCTCGTCACGCCGACGACCCAGGTTCGATACCCCACAATGTGTGAAGTCCGTCGTGATATTGATAGAATAGTGCTGAAAGCGGCGAAAAACGTTACTCACTCACTCAACAACCACACGGCCACAACAGTTCATTGGTGGGTGTGAGAGGCGACTGTATCGACCGGGGCGCGGCTGTACAAAACAACCTCGGCTCTACGACTGCCTTATATGTCTGTGTTAAGGCATAAGAGTTACGATCACGTTAGCGTTACGATCGCTTTGTACGACGCCACCCAGCTGGCTAGACTTGGTAATGTAGCTGATGCCTGTCGTTAGAAACGCGCGTTACACGAGCAGCCTGAAGTTAACAGCGGGCTCGTTATCCGTTTTTCGTTTTTTCGAATAATGAATAACGTTTTAGCAGCGGGTTCGTTATTCGTTTTTCGAATAACGAATAATGTGCTAGAGGTGGGTTCGCTATTCACTCTATCCCTCAGTTCTATTAAATATAAGATATAAGATAAAAGCTAGCCAGCATCGGGTTTGTTATTCAGACATGGAATGATAAGTATTAGATACCTAAATCCCAGCGGATTGGCGTTTCGTTAGTCGTTTTTCAAATAACGAATAACGTGCTAGAAGCGAGTGCGTTTTTCGTTATTCGTTTTTAGAATATAGCAGCTAGCAGCGGGTTTGTTGTTCACTCTATGCCCATCAGTTCTATTAAATATAAGATCGTCTATAGATATCCCAACAACGGTTTATTAATTCAGCACTTCCGAATAACACAAAAAAATACCACGACCGGGTTCGTTATTCAGTGAATGTCCATCAACTCTATGACAATCTATAGTCTATCTCCAAACAACTGTTAAATTGAGTACTTCTGAATAATGAAAAAAAATCTAATTATTCCCTGATTAGTTACTCTTGGGACAACAAATATTAGACACAGTATTTCCAATTGTTTTTCCTATTTTCGTTATTTGTCCTCGAATAACGAAAACATGCCAGCAGCGGATTCGTTATTCAAGCACTTTATGTAAACAATCACTGTAAACCATTCAAATGACTTATGTATATATTTCGATAGAATTGATGGTTATAAATTGAATAACGGCTATTTTTTCGTAATTCATAGGTCCTGAATAACTAAACAGCTCTTGCACAGTAGTGCACATGTAAAAGGAACCTGCTGTCTTTCATTACATGGGTATCAGTGTATATGACCACACCACTGTAGATGTTTCATGTACAGCGTTTGAATAACGAACCCGCTGCTAGCACGCTATTCGAAAAACGAATAACGAAAACCGAAGAGGTATGGAATCTCTCCGATCGAAACTTGCGATCGATACAACATCTACAAGAAATCCCCGTTAATGCGGCCCGTACTTATCCCAGGGACTTGGTCCGGAGTAATAAGGTCTTCGTCACGATTTTTTTGTTAATAATAGACATTAGGAAACGGCGTGTGTGTGTGTGTGTGCGTGCGTGCGCGCGCGCGCATGCTTCATTGACTTGTGTTACCGTGACTGGAATATTAACAGACATTGAACACTGTTGTGGTGTCGAACACTGTTGTGGTGTCGAACACTGTTGTGGTGTCGAACACTGTTGTAGTGTCGAGCACTGTTGTAGTGTCGAGCACTGTTGTAGTGTCAAACAACATTCATTCACTCACTCACTCACTTTAGCCACCAGAAAGGCTTGTTGTGCCTATTACCCTTGACCTCTCGTCGTTTAACGCTCCACTCAACTATATTCCATCTATATAGCTGCGGTATGTAAATAATCGAGTCTGGACCAGACAATCCAGTGTTCAACATCATGAGTATCGGTCAACGCAATAGGGATACGAGAGAGAGAGAGAGTTTAGTTTTACGCCACCTTTAGCAATATTCCAGCAATATCACGGCGGGGGACACCAGAAATGGACTTGATACATTGTACCCATGTGGGGAATCGAACCCGGGTCTTCGGCGTGACGAGCGAACGCTTTAACCACTAGGATACCCCACCGCCCCAATTGGTATACGATGACATGTGTCAACCAAGTCAGCGAGCCTGACCACCCGATCACGTTAGTCGTCCGTTATGACAAGCACAGGGTTGCTGAAGATCAATTCTAACCCGGATCTTCATTTGTCAACAATAACTAATGTATAGATTTGATATTGTGATCCGTCAAATTATTAAGTTGTTTTCGTATCACTAAATGGCCATCGGTTGATTAATAGCTTCATTCTATGCTGAGCAATCATGTAGCTTAAACAATGAAACCTCGTTAAACCGAACCTTTGAGCCGGGATTAGAAGATTTCTGGTTTATCGTCGGTAACGGAATATCATGTTTTGTGGTTTGCGTTTTACATCGCTCTAGTGCAGAGCCGAGTTGAATTTTATAGCCGGACTAGTATCAGCAATAAAAAATGACAAAAAAACAATAAAACATGGTCGCGTGACCAAAGCTCCCAGTCATCGCATTAATCATGACACTGAACTCATTCGCTCTTACGAGTTCTATCAAACCGATTTATTCCTTTCATATCTACATATATGAGAAATTATTGCGTGATATATATGTGTAGCACCAGTACAATAACAACTGATCTGGAGATAAATAGGGATAACACTGCTGTCATTGTTAAACATAATCGTGATCGCCCGTGATATGAGTGTTCATGTTTTTTAATAAGCTGCGACGTGCAACAACTGGTAATTTCAGGATTAGATCAATTAAACCGTGAAATTCATTTTTACCGGCATTATGAAAATGGCTCCACCAACATTTGCATGTGTGTAAATAGTAAGAGAAACAATATGTCAATGACAAAATAGCATGATGAAAAGGTTTGATTATAATATAATATAATATAATATAATATAATATAATATAATATAATATAATATAATAATATAATATAATATAATATAATATAATATAATATAATATAATATAATATAATATAATATATAATATAATATAATATAATATAATATAATATAATAGTATAGTATAGTATAGTATAGTAATATAGTAGTAGTAGTAGTAGAGTAGAGTAGAGTAGAGTAGAGTAGAGTAGTATAGTATAGTATAGTATAATATAATATATAATATAATATAATCAATAAGACGTAAGTTTTGGACTAGTGATGCGAACATGTAATATATCATCTCTGAATATATTTATTTGTACTATGACGTACAGATCGATGGAAATACCTCCTCACGCCCACCCACCCCCTAATTATATGTGCTTTCACAATCATCACCCAAACCTTCCATACTATAAGTTGGCCGCTGTCGGATTCGTTCAGTGAAATTTGATAATTTTCATCAAACCTAGACAAAGGATTCAAAGGTGATAGTAAATATATTTCGTCGCCTCCTGCAAAATCCCCGAAACGTTCCTCGTTCCAGATGCTACACCATTGACTGTCCGATGGTAGTTGTACAATAAAACGCCCCCTCTTCGACAACTCAGGGACTTAAAGTGACAGTGCTGAAATGTTTACAACTGTCAGTTATTACACGAGGATGCGAGATTTTAATGCATAAACGGTAATGTTCAATAATGACGGGTGTTTGGGATCACGCCTCTGCGACTGCTGGGGTTATGTTGAGGTTGTGTTGAGGTTGTGTTGAGGTGGCCGCCATGTCAAGCTTTGTTTCATAATCCATAGCGCCATGAATGAGATATTATCTGAACTATTATATTCCCGGTGTCAACCAATAACTGCCTTTTTCTCCTTAACAAACAAATTGTGGGTAATGTGATTTTTTTAATTTTGTCACACGATATTCTGAGTTTTCATACATGCATAAGGTCCATGGTAACAGTCCTTTGTAAATATTGTATTTAAACAATGCAATAAAATTTTATTGAGTATATATACACAGAGGGTGGTTTAATTTGACTCGAAGCGTGAACAACATGTTTTCCATTGCACTTTTTCACACGATAGAACTTCGTTAAAAATACAAAATAATCTTATTGGAAAACATGTATTATTCACAGGCAACGTGACTTTAATTATCAATTGGAACTATTTTCAAGAGCTTGATGGCAGTTTTTGCCCGTGGGGAACCCTTAAGACGATTGGGAACACTCCAACGTGAGTGTTTATGACAGTTAGCTAGTAATACATCCACAAGGAGTAATTCCAATTAAATAACTGATTTATTTTCTTTTATTCCCCACCATGATGAAATGGTCGACAATGATCATCTCAGTTATCCCCGGGCGATTATGCGGATGCCGGACCGAGGGGGTGCCTTCGTCCAATTCGACAACAAATTAGGCATCGTTATGATTCCTGCGCGTCTTCTCTTATGCTTACAATGTTCGGTCATAAAACTCCATTAGTTTTCTCCCGGTGAGTACCTTTGGTCTGTCAGCTGAAACTGACAACCTATTAACCGTTATCCACGGTTCCATCGCTCACGAGGGACACGCGAGTCTAAGCGGCACTGTCAATTGAACGGGCGATCGTCGCCGTGTATTCGCAATCTGTCTATAAATCTCATTCTCTCACTGTTTACTAAATTCGTTGATGTGCAAAACCAAGGTGGGTACTTTTCGGAGTTATGCATTCAGCGTCACAGATATTTGAATTTTATGACTGAATTACTTGTCGGTCGCATTTGTTCGCGCAAGTGCCTATCGCCGGTAACAACTCCCAACGAGCTCAACGAACGAGTGTGGGCTGGGTTTAAAACAGTCTCCGCATCTGATTAAACGAAATGGCGTGAAAAACAGGCAGGGCTAAAGCCGAGTCCCGGTCGATTAAAGGGGTTATATGGACGGGTAGAAGGGTGGCCCCTGGCCTGTGCATTGTGTTTCCTCCGCGTAGCGATCGCAAGTCACATATGAATAGAGGAGAAGGGGCGGTGATAGTTGAGCCAATTGGCCAATCAGCGTGCGCTATTTTGTCAATAAGCCGCATATAAACATGCGACTCGCGTGTACCCACTTTCACACACTGGTTGATGACTAGCTCTGTCAAACTTTATACACATGGAATCGACAGGGTATTTTCTAACTGGTAAAGCCTGAAGTGGACCGGATAGAATCAGATAACCCGTCGTTTGACCCGACAGCCAGTGCACCATACCAGCAGGAAGCGCGCAGCCTGTGATAGCATTATACCCAAGTTAACGGACTGGATTGACAGTGGGAAATATTGTGACATTATGTTTCCGAATGTTTTATCACCATCGCCTCTCTATCAAAGTGTATTTCGAGCACCGGCGTTACTACACCCGAATCCATCGGTGGCCACCTCGTCAGCATCGTTTCTCGTCGAGAACTTACTGAGGGAGCGTTCTTCCGGGTTTCTGGCCCGACCCACCCCGACCACACCCCCGGTGTCTGTGGGGTCAGGATTCGTTCATGTCACAAGGGACCAGGACCCCATCCCAACTTCTTCCTCTTCCTCGGGGACAACACCTTATCTCAAATTTGGTGTCAGTGCCATTCTTGGGACAGATTCGTCACAGCAAAAGCCGAGTTCAAATTCCGGTAATTATACCTTGATATCATACATCACTAACACTTGAGTTAAATTCATTGTCATTTGATTTCATTTCGTCCGTGTTTTTCGACATTTATTTATTATTTTTATGGTGAAAGGATGGTGAAGAATATTATTAGATAAATCTTAAAATTCACACTCATCGGCTTATGGAATTTAACCATTTTTCATTAATGCATATTTAAATAGCGTGTACAGCCATGGAGGTAAAGGTATAATGATAGATACTACGAAAAATGCAGCCCATGGTATATATAAATATACACACTCATAAATGACACCACTAATGGTGGCATTGGTAAAGGAAACGGAACTTTCATATCATTCAACCTTGAGTACATAATGCAATGTCGACATTCTTTAAACATCATAGTGATATAATAAATCGAAAGTCACGTCAAAACTATCATCGTAACTACACATTGCCAATAAACGTATGGTATCACATCACGTACAATGAATAGTATTTAGTGGGTAAATATAGCAATCATAAATAGCAGTTAAAAAGCCTCAACTGAACTTCATGAGCATCATCTCTGCAACATATTTCTTTCTTTGTTAATGTTACAATTAGATAACCATTTGTTTTAATAAACATCTCCCTGAAATATAAAGCCAATATATGTCTTTTCCAATATAATTTCAAATTGTAAAAACTGACTCTATGTGTAATGATTCACCCAGTTAAAACATAATTTAAACAAAAAGGTAAATTTGAGAGGTGTGAAATAGATCATATCATGTGACGGATTCATGCTGTTCTATTGATGTTATATACGTGAGTACCTGTTTTATATTCTGCTACCTTCTAATAACGCACACACAAAACAGACAAAAATACACGAGAGATTGTTACTGATGTTAATTCAATTTTGTAGTGATATTATAATTGGAAGTACCTGTCATTTATTTCTTGTTGTGCAAATTCATTGTGACTTCTGTATGATATATCGCTTGTTAGTGGGGAGTGGTGCGTTTCCAATAGATTTTAATCAGGTTAGCAGGTGAGGCAATATGACGTAGTGTTAAACATATGCATTTTCATGTGGAATATCTTTATGATGTAATCAATGCGTGGTGCGTTTTTTTCTGTCAGGGAGATTGCCATTGGACAGCTAATCATACACCTAACAGTATATAATTTACAACTGAATACAAAGTGTTTAGCCGGTGAATATGTGTAATAGATTTTAGTGACGTACGGCCTATGAAAACAACAGCGTTATTGTGTAGCGGTCGTGAATGTTACAGTCATAGATGTTAACGGTTAATTTATCTAAATGAACATCAAGCCACGTGATGCATCAGCTGTTGATATATTGATGTCTTCTGTAATGAATCATTAACTGTACACGGAAAAGAACTGTCTGTCCTTGGAAGGAGAATAATACATTTTTTGTGTTGGATAATGAATTCTCAAAGTGTAAACATTCTCCTCTCATTGATACAGGTAATGAAACGGTAAAATCTATACGGCGATCTGGTAGATTTCAAATTGAATATCCTACCTTCATAAACGGTATTTATCATTTTATTAAAGTTAGTCATGCTAACGCGCAGCTTGATGTTGGGTTTGATTCGATAAGCAATTTATATAAACTAAGTTAGATGCGACGTAATTAGAGATACATACAATCATGAGCACCTAACTTATCAATACCTGGGGTGCACGTGTTACTGCAGAACCACATTTCAAACATCTGGCCCCGATTTCTCGAAACAAACTTAAGTCTGAGTTTTGACTTAAGTCTGAGTTTTGACTCAAATTTGAGAAAACGCAGGAAGATGCATTTCCCAGAATAAACTGAAATCAATATTAAACTCAAACTTAGCAGACAATTTGAGTTTGGTGGATAGATTACTTAAGTTGTTTGGGCTTTTTTTAGTAAAAAATGCAGTTGAGTTAAAAATGCAGCTGTTTCAAATTGTCAAACTCAGTTTGAAATTTGAGTAAAAACTTAAGTTTGTTTCGAGAAATCGGGGCCTGATATACTACCACCATCATATTACAGAAATTTATTCTGTGAATTGTACTTATATATCTGGAACGTTGTACCTACGCCAAATTAATTTCTCGTTGGTCATTGAATTTTGTTTGTTTTTCAGTCACGCACATCGGAAGTGCTGGCGGAGCGTTCACAAGCTTTGCCCCCACGCTTCACCCCCCTGATCACAACCCACTGTCACAAGTCCTGTGGCTTGTCTCCTCAAGGGCTGTCGTGTCCCTCCTGTAATCCCAGACACGGGTCCTTATACGATACCCAGCTCACAGGGATGCTCAGGCCTCCGTACCTCGCGGGTAAGCTTTATTCTCCAATGTGCATCCTTCGCCCCGATACATCCAAAGTCATTCCTACACCGTACCACCTCCCCCAGCAGACTAATACCCGCAATCATACACGTGCCTTCACACACACATACACACACACACACTCTCTCTCTCTCGCACGCACGCACGCACACACACACACATACAAGAAGGCTGGGTTGTGGATGCTGGGAAGTTACGAGACTATTGAAACGAATGGGTAATTTAAGACTTACAGAACGCATATTATCGCTTCAAAATGATAGCTTCATGGTTGTGAGGCAGGTGTTCATATGTTAGAGGTCATATATTTGTTTGGGGAGTTACTTTCCGTGAAACAAATCCCGACCATCCAGCCTTTTACACCTGAATATTTTGTTTTCTAAAATCGAAGCATGCAATATCATAAGCGGGTTCTTGTCAAAGGAAGCCATTCCCACTGCGATATAAATATTTAATATGCTGTGTTTGGCCCAGATCATCACAAGTTTACTGGTTTTTCTCCCTCCTCTAAACACACCCCCCTCCCTCACCTCACACCTCACTCTCTCTCTCTCTCTCTCACACACACACACACGCACACTCACCGTTTCCTAAGGTCTGCAACTAACAAACCATCGTGATGGACGACCTTGTTACCCCAGGCCATGTGGCACTAACGGGGCTTTCTTGTAGATATTGTATTGATCAAAACTTTCGGTCGGAGAGTTACATAAGATAATATTTCTTTCATCTCAGGAAAACCAATTTTTATGAGGCGTTGCTATTATAATGTATGAAACAGTATCGGATGATTTCTTAGATCATCTCAATACTAATTAACTTTTTCGAATATGTATCATTTGAAAATTCATGAATCATTGTTTTTTTTGATGATATCACAGTTGGTAGATGACACAGCTGAGCTGTAATTTCAAACCATCACGCCTGTTACCCGATCATACACCTGTTCACAAAGGATGTAATATTTACAAAGATCCGTGGTGTTGCAAAACAATGTTTTTGTCGTTGTCCAGTTTAGAAATGATTATATATTTCATACATTTTTATCGAATTTCGTCCACCGGCAATGAAGGGCACGGTACCATTAATTTAATAGCCTTTATTAAGAACATTCAAGATGCACTAAAACTGATTAAAAATAGATGCATGCAGTTTAGCCAGGACATTAATTTCATCTGTAACACGTGGCGCTGTTATATATCAACCTACCTTGATATCGTTGTTCATATGATTCATTAAAGGATGACAATGTAGCATATAATAGGTAATAATATACTCATTAACACAATAATTGATACCAATAAGACTAACTGACTTAAGTAGAAATTAAATGAATGCATCATTAATCTAAGGCGGGGTTTTATTGTTGGGAGGAATCGTTCATTAAGAACATTTGTGTTTTATACGAATTTTGCTTTATAAATCAATTAAAAAGGATATAATTATTTTACAGATGCTATTCTCTGTGTGTATCAAAGGATATACTAAGCGTATGAATAAACTAAATACTCATAAAGTATTGAATAGATTAGTCTCATGAATGAGGTAATTATTCACCAAATATACAAACAAATCATCAGAATGTAAACAAAAACTTATCTATATCTATGGGCAATATATGTAAAACAATCACATGGTGGCGGCAGTGTGTATTCAGCTATGCTTCAGGAGAAGTCTCCAAGTTGGTTGTGTACTCATTACAACTATGGACAAACAACTCATTGTTAAAGGGTCACGTAGGGTCACGTGACTTGTCTGATAATTTGATGAATTAATCCCTCTCTTCAAAGCCTACAAGACGTTTCCGCTCACATCCCCCATCAACATGTGAGGGTATTTAAAGTGTTTAATCTTCGGTCATTAAACAAATAAACTTAGCAGCTTGTAAAGGCGATGTACGATTATGATTGATGTGTTCAAACATCTCGCCGCTTGCTTTTGCTTGTGGTGACATTGACAACGCGAAATGTTCAAGAAAAGTGAACGTCAGCTGTAATTTGATCCTGAATAATGAAAGGTGAAATTGACATAAAACGAAATATGAATAGATTGGCGGTCACATCGAAAGACGAGGTGTGTTTTCGACGAGTGTGGTCTTGTGGGCCGAAACTTTTATCAAAGAGTCCAAATGTAAAATATTAAAATACTTATCAAGAATTTTTTTTTAAATCGGTCTCACCTTGGAACGTATCCAGCATTAAAACAATTTCATATTTGGCGGAGCTGATATGTAAAGTCAATTGGGTAAAGTTTTGATATATGGAGTATAAAGGGATAAATAGAATAATATTTGTTCTGTTATCTGAGGGGGGTGGCAAAAGTATCAAGTAAAATATAGATGCATTTCTCTATATATCTTGTTTTGAGGATTTACTGTTGGAGCTCTTATATCCGATACGTTGTCGAGTACATAAGATGCTGAGAGGTAACCGAGTGTAGTGTAACATGCTTGAACCCGGTCTGTTGAGCCTTTGTAAAAGATCCCGAACACAAACCAAAATGTCAAATCGCTTTAAAAAAACGCACACTATTAAAACTGTTGTTTAGTTAAAGTTTTAAGCACGAACCGGACGAACACCCCACCTGAACTAAATACCCCTTTCATCTTCTCAAATACCTCATTAAAACCCGATACCATTTCCAAACTGATCTACTCTTAATGAAGCAAGCGGGTCGGCCCTAAATCTCCTCCTATCCTGGCGTTGTCAGGAAAGGGGAGGATACTTCTTAACATCGCTCCCTCTCTGTACATCCAATATGGCTTCCGTCACACAAAAACCAATTAAAACTTATTTTATACCCCCTCCTACCAGGCTAAGATATCCGTTTAAATTTCTCTTTATTGTACCTGGAATCGAATAATTTCATTTGACTTGTATAGCTGGAGTTTTTATAGCCACGGCTATCAAAAAGGACTTTTTCGGCCTATCCGGTCACAAATTCAGGGCCAATGTCAAGTTGAACCCGATAGGTGCTAATTTTACATCACATCAGTTTGGGTCGTGAAATAAAGACTACTTTGATATAAGATTTCACACAAAAGAGGCTATTAAGGACTAGCAAGGATACAAGTTCTCTCAGGTAATTATTTTCTTCTAATTACAACAGCACTCGTGAGAAAGGTTGTGGATTTAGTGACACCGAAGTTTGAACCAAAATGATATGTTTGATTGACTGTGTACACATTTGTGTTTGAAAGGAGGACAGGCACGTTCGTCGATAGTCTCAGTACCAATTTTAATCTATGGCATAACTGTTTTATTTAATGTTCAATAACCTAAATTTCCATAACTTAAAGAAATCCAATTTAGTGTTCATTTCCACGTTGGACATTTGGAATCTATTTTGAAAGGACCTCACTTAATAATCTTGAGAGTGTGAGGTTAAGATGATAATATCATTATACAAATGGGGTAATATATTTCCTGGAGACAGGCCATAGAAAGTTAATCGGGTTGTTCTTTTTGATTTCTACTTCGTTGAAACAAATGTGGCGTGTAGTTTTTGAAGTTTGCAAGAACAGGTATGTCATATCAAACCCAAGGCGGTGTTTAGTTTCACAAAAGCATAAATGAATTAGAATATAAATGATTATTAAAAGTAGTCTTTGGTCCATTTCCTGGCAATTTGTAAACATTATGCGGCCCAAAACGCCGTGACGGGATGTTGCTGAACCTGTAATTAGCCACCGGTCTCCGGAACAAAGGTCTTCATCCTTCGAATCATATTCAACCCCGATTGATTACAAACCAAAGCCGAACGGAATACCTAATTTTTGTATAAATACGGCAAATTAAACCTCGGTTAATAGTAAAGCGATTACGGTTTAACGGCGCGTTGGTTTCCACTGCGAAGTGTAATTGCCTACCAAGATGCTTGCTGCAAGGTGTTGCTGATTACTTTTGACAAAAATTCGATCAGTTCAATCAAATCTTGTAGGTATGTATTTAATATTCAGAACCATCTCCCCCCCTGCTGTTGGTAATGTTTCAACCACCAGAGAAGAATGTGTGATATTTGAAACTCGAGCAGCTATATCGAGCACCTGTTCGAGGTGTATGCATCGCTGAGCGGTTTGGATGGACAGATTGACATCAGCGTCTGTCACGGATTTTTAAACAATGTGTATCATCTGATAGCTGGTGTTATGGTGTGGGTAATACTCACGGACGCTGTCACGAAAACAAACACAATCGTCTTCACAATATAATGAAAGTGATAAAGGCGACGGTGATAATATTAGCAAGGGTGAGAAAATGTAGAAAAAAATGATAATAATCATAACGGTAGTGATTATAATGATTATTCATATGTATGCATATAAAGTATAACAATGCTTATTAGGTACATGTGGTGATGAAGATGCTACTACTATAGTGACAGGGCTGTATCGGAAACATTATAAACACACACAAACACAGAGAGAGAGAGAGAGGATGCAACTTGAGAGAGAAATAAATAAATAAAAATAGCAAACATCAACGAATAGCTAGTCTAGATTATCCCACGAAAACGTTTCTGGTTCTCGTTAAACTTTAAAAAATATAAATGGATCACTGAAAATAAATGACAGCAGGTGTTCGCAAAAGCACCAGTGCCTTGATAACTATGATGTTATCATTATGATAATAACAATAACAGTGATACCGACTGCAGTGTTATTAAAGGTAATATTCATATAAGAAGAGCAGTAACAATAACAGTAAAATGAAGATAACGACGACTACGATGATGATGATAATGATGAATTGTTTCGTAACAATATCAATATAGTTTAACGTTAATAGATCATAGCACACAAATGGCCTATATATTTAAATTTTCTGAGATGCTTCTCTGAAAGATCAAGATTCTGTACACCTTTTTCAAAGCCGACGCAAGGGTACTTGTGCTTGAACCATAGTAGTACACTGCAAAGTTATACGATATTTCACTTTACATAGAATTACGAGAGCAAACTACACTTTATTAGCATTCCCATAACATACACTAACCACAGCAATAAAAGCTGTAACAATATAAAATATTAACATACGTTTGTTACTGGATGTTTACAGAAGAGAATGTGAAAGAGTTGCTGTTTAATCCATCGACCATCAAACCTGTGTATGCATGGTCGGATGTATTTACATAACGGATAATTGTTGAGATATTAGTATAAATAGTATTTTGACCTTTACAATGTAAACATTATTTGTTTTACATGTACAATACACGTGACACTGCGTGTATATGGAGAGAGACGCGTTAGTGAGTCATTGACTCAGACAATAATATGTTTCTACTCCGATTTTGACTGTGGCCCTGTATCTCCGCAGCCCCACACCTACTGCCGATGTCCCCACACGCCCTGACGTTCCTCACCAACATACGGGGGAAGCCCCGAAGGGGGATGTTAAGGAGGGCAGTTTTCTCAGACGCCCAGAGGAAGGGACTCGAGAGGATGTTCCAGAAGCAAAAATACATCAGCAAACCCGACAGGAAGAAGCTTGCGACAAAACTCGGTCTTAAAGATTCTCAGGTAAGATACTCTAACATCAAAGTAATATTTGTAATATTTCACATGTAAAAATTTTCTGTTCTTGAAATTGCTGAAAATATAGAAAGTCCCGAATGTTTAGACTCAAAGTCATACACCAGATACATACAGAAAAAGAAAACCAAGATTTAATGTTTATTTCTTTCAGATTGATTAAATGATATTGTAATCAGTCTTCTGTACAAAAGATATCCCCCCAAAAGTCACTATCCCATTATTTACAGTATGTATCTAAGTTCTGAAAAATATCCCCCAAATATTTGGCTCCTTGGTATGGCTACTTCGGAACACGGTCCCCTCACAAACAGCCCGGTTGTTTCCGAAATGATGAAATATATCTGTATCACGAATTACCTGTGATCTATCTGAATTGCCAGCCCAATTGTCCCCATAAGAACCATAACCTAACAACCATGAAATAAATTGCCTATTTGGGTAAATAGATGTTCTTTGAACTAGACACAGTCTCCTTACATCTTGAAAGAAACACATACTCCATTGGACACGAGGATATTCACAGGCAGCATCGTTGATATCGATCTTTTCAAATCAAATTTGCTTCACACTGTTAAGTACATTTACAGCTGGTAATCGTGACTACAGTTAGCTTGCAAAATTAGCAATTTTCCAAACCAGAAGCAAATGGTGCGGTTATTGGGAGAAAACAATTGGTATGCCAAGCCGAATAAAACAATAATATGCGTGCACAATCTTGCGTTCCCTTTCTCCTCGACAGTAAAAGCTCATCTCTGATGTTAGAATATTAGCTTAATTACAAATCAACAACGTGGGTTTGATTGACAGCTTAATAATCCGTAGTGCGGTCAGATATGACCATGAATTCCATTAATGAACTTTTGAAATATATATCTTGGCTGTGAACCTCCGCGATAATTCATTAACCGAGTGTTTAATACACGTTTGTGTTGCTTTTATTGTGACAAAACCTCATTAGGGTATCCATCTTGCTTCTACGCGTTTGACTGTAACAGTACTTTTTGAAAAGGAAGGATTCGCTTTCGTATAACTGTATATAAGTCGACACGGAAATTAATTAAGAACCACATTGGTTCGATGGTCCAATGATCATAGCTTGGAGAGCAAGAAATACGATCGTTTTTATTTCGTTAGAATCAAATAAAAAATATTTTGCGTGGTCATATTGGAACGGTTCAAGCAAGCATACACAATACATTTGATTAAAGTATTGTGTTTTGATTTTATTGCTCCTCGTGATCTCCAATAAGAAATAATAACGCCATATGATACACTCACCACTGGTGGTGTACAGTTACCCCCCTTTACAAATTCTTTCTCCACTATAAAAATCTGTTTGGTTTATGAATAAATTGAATTAGTGTGCGCGGATTCAATATTGTCATGTGTTCAGGTAAATTCAATTAGAGGAAGCTGGGGTGTGATAAACGATACACCATCACATGTAATAAAATCTCATTTATTGCTAATATTTCATTTTCTATTGCAATTTAACAATATACAGACAGCATATTGCTTCCTATATTTGAAATCCCCACTCAGGTGACGGGAACATCTGTGCGACAGTGGCAACATGAATAGGTACAGTAGTTAGCAATAGTTGTTTTAATTTGGAACATTATTTCATTTGACTCAATAATTGCAACATTACACCAGATATCACCCGTCATAAAATGACATTGGTTGATTTTATTCATGCATTGGAACGTGCAATGTACACATGTGTATATATTAATTATAAATTAAAAAAATGTTTTTAATAATAAATACATTGCAATGTGTTCATATTTCCTTGTCTGTTTCAGGTTAAAATCTGGTTTCAAAATCGACGCATGAAATGGCGCAATTCTAAGGAAAGAGAGCTGCTTTCTTCGGGAGGAACTCGCGAATCTACTTTGCCGAATAAAAACAATCCAAACCCTGATCTCAGTGACGTGAAAGAGGAAGAGTCTATTGAAGAGAGAGGGGACGAGGAAAGACATTCACCTTCCCCCACTGAAAGTCACATTTCCAGCAATCCTGCATCCCCAAATGAAATGGACACTGTCAAAGATTTGAACATTTCGGACGTTGATTCAGATGAAGAAATTAACGTGTCGTGATAACAATTGATGACATATATCACAGCGCCATATCTGTGTTAAAACAGCGAGGGCTCACTCCCCTTGCCGGCTCATCAACGATTCCGAACACTTCCGTGACCACTCGTGCCATTCCGGGTCTTCCTCGTGGTTACGGAAATGGGCGAGTGGCACAAAATGGGCCAAATAGTGCTAGATGACAATGTGAACTGTGAACCATTTGAGACAATCTATTAGGGTGTATATAGTAAATACATACCTTATTTATTACAGTATTCATACTTAGAGTCTCGCTATTAGTGAGATATACATTATTTGACCATAATATAGATATAATACATTTCATTATAATCAAACATTGATACCATTATCGAATTATCGTATGTATGCTAATGGCACCAAGGATAACCCTATCAAACACTGAATCAGATCCCTTGATGAATTAATTATATACAACACGTATACTTTTCAAACGCACCGTATTTTGTTAACTGTGCAGCAAACCCCTTTATACAGCCACGTTGGCTCTAAACATGCTGGCTTTATAACGAAATCCACCAAAATATATGCAAAGCTGTGCTTACATAACTAATACACACGGTGAGAGGTCATAATGTTAACATATTGATTATGATCAATGCAATATTGCATACACTATCTGGGTTAGGACGTTTACAATATCTACACGTAGTTTATTACTTGGTGTGCAATGCATGTATATTTAGACATGGGGTATATCACAATTGTGGTAAGGTTGGTGAAACTGATTCATTAACCAACAGCCTGAATTTATTTCTTATCTTTTTTACGGCGTTATTTGGTTGAACGAAAATACGACAGTGACATTTGGTATTTAACATATTATTGATAAGGCATTCGTGCTTTTAAGTGACGTTAGTGTGAAATTTAATGACGTTAGAGAGTTCAGTGTTTTAGGAATATCATTTTGTTCACGTCCATTGCTCTGATATATTAGCTTGATATATATCCCGAATCTGATTGAGTTTTTTTTACAGTAGATATATTACTGAAACATTAAAAAAAAATAAGTATACTTAATTATTTAATTATTAATTGTTGTATAAGTTACCATGGAAACTAGCAGCTGTCTGGTACTGACGTCAGTTGCAAATATCATGACGTTTAAATGACCTTGTCTACATTTGTTTAAATTGACTGCCCATGACGTATGTACATAGCATCGCGAAAAATCAAACATATCATGAAATTAACAATCCGTGTATGCTGAGCCCTGATGTACGCTCAGATTTACCTCATGAAAATATAATAGCATTCTTTGTAGTTCCTTAATGCAAATCCCGATCGTTACATAGATTAAATATGCTAGTGATTTCTCCAAGGCGCCATCTGCTTTCGAGTACCATGGCACCACTTGTAGGTATGTTTCTCGTCCCACTAATCACCATGAGCTACTGTTACTTGAATAAGGAATCATTAATCATATTCGATTTTCCAGCATCCAAATTCTACCTGACACATACATTAAAATGATGAAATGTATTGCCAATACAGTTCAACGTAAAACAAAATTCCTTCAATAAACGCAGGTAATTGCGGGCTCATTAAAGACACATGTTAGAAGTCTAGTGATTTATCACATTGAGTGAACATTTATCCGGGTTCATAAATGATTATTGTGTGCATGGGTTGCAACATCTGGGCAGAGTAAACGTTGATATCGATTTCAAATGACACGCCTATATGAAATATAAGGCACAAAGCCCACAAGTCCTCGCACCGATGAAAGGTCAACGATATCTCTATCATAACATACAATGCGTGCTCTGACAATGCTCACCTAGTTTTTCTCTCCAGCGAATGTAGATTGTAATTAATTTTTTTATACAAATTTCAAACTCAATACAGTCTACACACAAGGCCCAACACAGTTAGTGTTATCATACATAATCAATTATGTTTTTAATATTCAAATAGTGTTTCAGTAGGATATTATTCCCATTGTTATTGATAAAGAATCTCGCGATTCTGAAGAAAAAAAACTTAGATGAAATGATTGAACGGGAAGTACAGCGCAACAAGCATTAATCAAAGTGACGTGTATCAAACAAAATTTCAACCGTTGAAAGTTTTTACATTGTTATTTTTGGTAGAGCCTTTTTAACAATGTGAATCAAATTGGATCTCAATCACTGAACAGAATTGCATGAAGTATTCTGTATTTCACATGTAACGAAATAGAGACAATGGTATGAAACCTATCATTGTGTGTGAGTTAAGAGAAACATTTAGATGCAAAATACTATAGATATTTTTACATAGAAAATAAAAACCAAGTACGGAGTTAATGTTTCAGATAATGTTTTTTTAAAATAAATGGACTGTTTTTTCCCCCTATGAAATCAATATGAGGAAGTAATTAGTTAAATACTTGAATACCCCATCACCATCTTTTAATGATGCTCGATCTTGGCTAAGTAGTTGAAGTGTGCGTTGTTTCTACTGTTGTGGTGTAATTTACGAAATGGATGAGGATGCTATCGGCGTGTATGTCTCTCCTCACTTAACATATACAGACAATATCTCAGTGACGGGCGATACCTCTGTTTAGCTGTTATAGCACTGATGTTAAGGCTTGCCATTTATCGATTTCAGACGTTGGTGGAATAACGTCCAATGAAGTCAAACACATCGAAAATTATGAAAATGAATTATGAATTATGAAAATGATGTTTTCTGTAGGATTCATGCCAGGCTCCATTGTCAAGCCGCAGTAACCGACCATCTTTGTGTTGTTTGAGTGAGTGGTGCCATATCAGTTGTCTATGGATTGTATATAAGAATACTATTTTTGTATCCACCATGTCCGTTTTGTTGTTGAAATTTGATTGATCTTCCAATGTCAAAATGAATGAAGCGTTGTGATGCAGTGCTATGTATAGAATACACATGTATATATCATGTCAAATTTGCTTACTGTCAGCATTCATATGAAATATGAATAAAATGTCTCGAATAACAAGAATTTCCTTTTGTTTCTATTACAACTGAATCGTTTTACGGATTAGAGTATGTACAAGTAACATATTGCTTGCCACCTTGGTACAGTGGGTAGTGCAACTGTCCTGAGTGCAGAAGGTCCCGGTTCGAGCCCGGCTGCGTCAGATTGAACGGCGTTAATTGATGGTAGTGTGTTCTTACACTGCCTTGGGTTTGGCATGGAATGGACAATAATATACACAAATGGTCAGCTTGGTTAGTATCGGGTGTCCATGGAAAACTGTGGAATGGTACCACAGTGGGCTGGCCTTAATCCCCCCAGCCTCTCACCTCACACACATACACGCACGCATGCAAACACACGCACGCACGCGCACCCCCCCCCCCACACACACACACACACAGAACCACGCTACATTAATCAGAATTTCACCTCCCCACCCTTCTATAACACGTTTTGACATTTTAACATACGTTTTTATCTGATCAGCCTGCAACAACATCGGATCTTATGACTGTTTATTTGTTGTTGAAAGCTGCGTTCCTCAATATTCCACCTATATGGCTGACAACCTGCAAAGAATCGAATCTGAACCAGACAATCAAGTGACTGATATCATCACACGAAGTCAGCCAAGTCACCACCACCACGAGTCTGACCACCATGAGTGAGTGAGTATGGTTTTACGCCCCTTTTAGCAATATTCCGGCGGGGGACACCAGAAATGGGCTTCACACATTGTACCCATGTGGGGAATTGAACCCGGGTGCTCAGCGTGACGGGCGGACGCTTTAACCATTAGGCTGCCCCTTCTAACCATGAAGTATTCTCTAACAACGTTAACGTGCGTTGGTTGATGGAAACCAAACCCGGAACCCAAACTGGGGTATACAGACAGTGACTTAAGTAATGTTTTGTTCATAAACGTGTCTCCAACAGCGAGGGAAGTTATAACATGACTATGTTATATCAGACTCGGGTGAGGGATTATTGAAAAACATGTGGAAACATATTTTAAACCTACACGCCTATCAATGTGTATTATGAAGTCCACATACGATGGCAGAGCCAGGCATGTTATTATTTACATCAAATGTGGACCACGACAAGCTTACAGTATGATCAAGCAAATATATATATATATAGCCTAAAGGAACATGTATGATGTTGTTTTGGCTTTTTTGCTTGTTGTTTAACGTCGAACAACGATTTAAACACCATTTCACGATGTCCGGATAAGATGGCATCTAGTGCCTATCATTAGCTGTTTTATGCCAGAGTAGACTGCTTGGGATTAAATTTCCTGTAATCCATGGCTACTGTTCTTACTGATTATAGCTTCATTCCGTCCGCTCCGTTTCAACTTGTAAAATGTCACTGTGTTTTCCAGAACAATTGACAAGCCTTTGCATGTGTTTTGGGTCACTGCCACCGGTGAGTCTGATACACTAACCTTTTTGGAGACTGACTGACTGACTGAGTTTTAGTTTTACGCCGCTTTTAGCAATATTCCAGCAATATCACGGCGGGGGACACCAGAAATGGGCTTAACACATTGTGCCCATGTGGGGAATCGAACCCGGGCCTTCGGCGTGACGAGCCAACGCTTTAACCACTAGGCTACCCCACCGCCCCCCTTTTTGGAGAACAGCTGGTGTCATCACTATAGTAAATTGGAGACTTGTGTTTCTATTATTTTCTATTTTCTAGTCTATTTTATATAATGTGAGTACATTACACAAGTTTTAGAATCTCTTGACATGCTGCCAAGAAGTCTCATAGGCACTAGTGTTGGATTTCAAATACTAGGATGTGTGGAAGTAAAATAAACAACAGATTTGTGTAACTATTATTTGCAATCAGATCAAAAAAGGAATTTAAACTCAGATAATAAGCTATCAGAGACTACTTATGCTTACTTATACAACAGATGAATACGTTTTCGAAACTATCTGAGCCTCTATGCTCTGTTATATTTATATATATATAATGAATTGCTCCTTCAAGGTATCTGTAATACATGTATAGGGTCACCCGATAGTAAGGCAAATCCTCTCGAAAATCATTAACATTTATAAGCCCAGTCGCAAGATTTGTTTATTTTAATCATTTAGCACACCGTGTCGCTGACAATGACATATAGCTTTCTTTACAATGTGCCGGCAGGCATGGTGTAACAATACGTAATATTATTTCCAGGCTTTCTATGTACCCTCAGTTAGTCAATTTGATTTCTGGTATAAATATTGACAAACAAACCACCTGTTTCCCTTAAGCGTTGTTTAATTACCGCCGGTGTCGTGATTTGGACGACGTACCTTTTGGGACCCAATTTTACCTGACCCCTATTCATTCTTTGAGCTGCTTTGTGTTTTGGAATTATGAGGGACCCGTGCTCGCCGACGTCTCAGGTAACAGGTTTGTGTGACAGACACAGCGAGTAAAACTGACTGTCATTGCTTCATCTTGGAGAATAAATTGACGATTTTTATTAACTATACAATGATGGATAAAAAGAGAAGTCATTTCGAAAGTTTTATGAATCAGAAACATGTTGGTATGAAAATAAGGCATTGTCCATTGCATCTTGATACATTTGATAGGCTTCTGAGAAGGGGATCGATTTTTCATACCTCGGGTTTTTCAGTTCATAAGGCATGTTCATTTCAGTCTGTGCATCGGTGTGATATTGATTATGTTGATCACTGTCTACGCCGACCCTCGGTGACATAGCCCCGCCCCCTCTCAAATGGCCATATATTCCTAATACAAATGAAAACCCCTAACAGTTGTATACAAAACACTATCTGCATATGAAAACGCGACAGAACGGGTATACTATGTAATATATTAAAGCTAATCATATCAACGTAGACGGGATTATATTGTTTTATAAAACATACGCAAGTGTTAATTGCCTTGCCCGCTACAAACGTTATCGCTAGGTAGATGAACGGGGCGTCAGAGTCCCTCTGGCTGTTTGTCATAGATTAGCACCCTTTTGTGACTGCTCATCATTCTCAGCTTGTTTCCAGTTAATATTCCCCGTTAATGTGCTCTGGTTGAGGATATTTGGACACCGACTTACAACGTGTTTAGATTATAGCTTTTAACGATAATAGGAGCGATCAAAAGCGCTTTTCACTGGAAATTGGTCCTCTATCGGGACGTAACACCAATATTGACCGTCATGTGTTGTGGAATTGTTTGACAAGTAAACCAACCGTTTTGTACAGATTTAATCCGGGTTTTAGTATGCTCCGGGAAACGGGTGCTTTGGTTTTGAGAACAAGACACACATACTTGCATTGTGTACAGGAGATTCTCTACAAATGCAGTTACTGTATGATTTCGGTCAGATTTGGGCACTAGTCATTCATGAAGGAGGCTGGTGGGTGGCGTGTGGTTTTATATATAAATTGGTTTAAGCCAGTATAGTATTTTGCTCATCTCCCCTATCCTTAAACCCAGCGCTTTTCCAAAACACTGACCTTAATACAACTGTGTCATTTTTTTCATCCTCTCGCCCTACGCACCTCCCCTCCCTCCCACCCCTTACCCAGATAGACAGAATGATGGTTTATTTCAGTCTCACCTCACATATACTCATGCCAATAATGGTTGTCACCCCTTCAATTTTTTAATTGGAGAGGGGTGGGGAATGAGTGTGTGGTGTGGGTTGGGTGGGGAGGGGGTTGACAACCATTATTGGCATGAGTATATTACAATAAAATATACAATGTACAAGCAGCATAAAATATATATGAGCCATCCATAAGGGCCCTTGCATTCAGCTTGGCGCCCCCCTGTGTCTTTTTTTGTCACAGACCGCTTAATATGAGTGGCGCTGCATCGCATTCTTGCTGCCCCAGGTCTTATGTCTCTATATATATTCACTTAAGATACGCAGCGGTGATACACAAATGAAATAATTTTTCTGCTTGTCTCTCTGTTCTTACTCTCCCCTCCTCTCTGTGTTACATGAGCAGGGCACGCCTAGATATAGTAACAGCGTTTAAGTGACGGCACACGTTTGGATGGCTTACACATTAAATAATTGAGTGAGTGAGTGACCAGAAATGGGCTTCACAAATTGTGCCCATGTGGGGAATCGAACCCAGGTCTTCGGCGTGACGAGCGAACGCTTTAACCACTAGGCTACCCCACCGCCCTATTAAATAATTGAAGAACATCAACCAAATGACTAAAATACCAATATCACGCATTTAGTATGTGAATATCTAACGTCATCGCAACATATTAACCTATCCGACGAAACAGATCAGAGTGACAACACCAGGTGTTCGGGAAAAAAAATAATTACGTAAATTCCTCCATCCATAAATACGGGTATATATTAAGGTCCCCTAAATTTGTGCACGGTCGATAAACAACGCGTTTGCTTTTCGGATGGTAAAAATGCATCAGGTGTGGACATAATGCATCTATGAGATAACATCAGTATCTGCATAGATGCTTAGTGATATTTTCACCTTCCCTATCTTTCGTGCTCCAGCCTTGATTGGGGTCGCTGTGTAAAACTGGGAGGATGTAACACCCTAACCAGGATCTAACACCTCCTCAGACACATATTCAACCGAACGGTCCACAATATTAGCATTTATTGTTACAACAGATGTTAGAATCGCCCCTGTACGTAATTTTCCCTCGAGGCTATTTGGTCAAAAACAAGAACAAGGAGTTGATTAATGACTACAAGCAAAACATTTTGGGACTGCAGGCAGATGGGTCTTTTGAGTAATGGTCAAAGGTTCTTTCACCTTCTTTTCAAGACTCTCTCACTTTTTGTCGCTCGATTTTGCCCTGGACCGTTCATCCATTGTGTGTCTTATTGTAGGCCTCCCTCCCAGCCGTTGATAAATGTCCACCCCAGCGTGATTCACGGATACGGATTTTAGAACACTGAAACCGATCGCTTCACCCTCGACGCGCCATTCGTCTGGGCATTTAGGTGGGAATGTGGTGTTATATTGTGTTAACAATGACTACAGGGATCGCCTTTCATATCATATACAATTTGGCCATGCAGCCCTAAACGCTGTAATCTGTTCTGAAATTGGAATAAAAGGCTCTTTTCTTTCAAACATGATCCAATCGGCGATACGCGTGTACAGGCATAAAAGCTTCTTGCCGTGGCCTTCTTAGCGCGATAAAAGTCATACCTATGATATGTCTTCATTAAAGCTCATCGGTTATTATATGTTTGGGGACCCCTCACCCTAAATATTTAGGCAAGGGATTTATCAATTACTCGGGCATGCGGGCCTTGGAGATGGCAAATGGAGCCTGGGTTTCGTGAATGCAAACAAATCTGTTAGGTAAACGGTTATTTGTGGTTAGGGGGGCCGAGGAGCGATAAATTGTTCCTCTGTGAGGCTCCCATGTCCCTTTAATAGACCGGCACCCACAAAAACTTGACCAGCGTCCCCAGACTATAGATTACAGGCCGTCAATTCACCCCTTTAAGACATCTCGTATGTGACATAAGGGCTACTAAATCTCTATTTCAGACTGGGTTGATATTGTTAACGAACTCTTAAATATTAGGCGTCTTGGACAATAAATCTAATTTGAAGGGTTATTTTGACAAGTACTTGCCAGTGTGCTTTTTTTCATTTAGATCAATAGTTTGGTATTTGTGAGTGTTGAATTAGCGTTCACCCTGTTGTCGTAGCCGAGGCTGCATTTGGCGATCGCCTCTTTTTGTCCAGTATCGGCGTCAACATAGCCATTGTTCACACAATTCTGTTTTATAGAAATTACGACAGTTTTATAAATAATTATTTTAAGGTCAATTGTTTTTTGTTACACCTCCTAGCAAATACGGAGAAACTCCAGCCCTGGAATCAATTCATTAATCATCGTTACACCTTAAATGGCAACGCGCGTTACAATCGCTCTGTTAATATTAAACAATGCACACATATGTTACAGTTCGATCACGGTTTCAGCAGCTAAATGATAACTTTGTTAGTGTTGGTACATATTTACACGACCAGCCAAAAAAATATGAAAGCATTATAAAAGATCTGAGGAATCAAATTTATATTAAATCCATAAATTCAAGGATTCGTGACGCCATAACATGTGTACATGGTGGCGACCAACATCGATATGTTCCTGGTGTACTTACGGGGATTCTTTTAATGTCAACTGTGAATAAAGCATGACTAATTCTTTCTTTGTTAAACGAAATACCGTGAGTAGGAACACGGGTGACCCAGTCATCCAAAACGCCGCAATTATTATAAGATATTTATATAGCACATACCCATGCAACTAGTACATGCTCTAGGTGCTGGTATCTTTTCCCTCGATCATTAGATGTCACTCTCAACGGCACATCGTATTTACAATCTCAACTCCGAGGGGAGCATACAACTCCTGCTACCACTAGGCGCACCGAGTTCGTGCGGCTTTCCTATCCTTACGAGGTACCCATTCACAGCTGGGTGGACTGGGACACATAGTCACAGTACTTTGTCCAAGTTTACTGCACGTTGCTGTACCCGCAACTTGGTGTTTGCACGTATTCATGTGGCCACCATCTGGTGGATTCGTGGGTTCTTTTAAGCGCACATGGTTGTGTACTGTACACTAGTGGTTGTGTACTGTACACCGGGGGTTGTGACAACACACACACAGGTGACTCCAAGGTGTTTACACCCGGTCACAGGTGGGCCCGTTCCCGACATCTCAAGCTCGCTAGCGCCTTAGCCAGCTCGCCCACCACGACCCCTGCAATGCGCTGTGCAGAGTTGCCCCCTTACGCTCTCCAGAAACCTATGACCGTGGGTTCGAATCCTTGTTCGCTGAGATAATATCAACATTATACACGTCCTAGGGCTTCACCAAATCGTAAGGGTCTGAGAATTTTATTGCTGCTAGACACGGCGCGATATAACTGAAAAACAGCTCAATACCAAATGATAAATGGACACATATGGCCTCAACAGATCCAGTTGCGTAGAAGCATGTAGTCATCAAAGTGACTTTAGCCTGCGCCGATGTGGGCATAAACATTACAGAATATTTTGCATGCGAAAATGTGCCTTACAACTTCTTACACGTCACATAACATCTTACAATTTCTTACACGTCACATAACATCTTACAATTTCTTACACGTCACATAACATCTTACAACTTCTTACACGTCACATAACATCTTACAACTTCTTACACGTCACATAACATCTTACAATTTCTTACACGTCACATGACATCTTACAACTTCTTACACGTCACATAACATCACAACTTCTTACACGTCACGGAAAGAGTAACGTCTTAAAAATATGCTGATTGGTAAACGAGTAATTATAGTTTGACATGCTGCAATTACTGATTAAAATAAAAAAAAACCCATTGTATTACATAAGTACATTTAAAGGATAAGTGACATTTTTGTGTTTGGGTCTTTTCGAATGTATTCAGAATCAAATTTGCCTCAGTTTAACATATAAATAGAAACAAATACTAGTATATTGACCTAAAAGCCTAAGTTGAAATGACTCAGCAATTCACTGTGCCTAGTTGCCTCCCATGGCAATTCCAGGATACTCTGATTCGACATGGTTATGATTCTTGGTTTGTCATGATCATCACTACAAGCTTAGAGGTAGAGTCAACAACCTGCATCCCTTTCCACATTACATCGAGGAGTCATGATCGCACTCAAAACCTCGGAGTCAAACCCATCTCACTGACTATTTGCTCAGACCATTTCAAAACAGTTTCATACTTAGCGGTCAACACATGCAATCAATATTCCAAAATGAACCCTGCGCTCGGTATAGATGCATCTCCATACCTGCCAACTCTCACGCCTTTGGCTTGAGACTCACGTATTTTTTACTCATGTCAGGCTTTTACGACGAAACTGACAATTTTCACGTCAAACTGGGTTATATGAAACAAAAATGACAGAAATAGGTCTGAATACATCGTTTTCAGTGACTGTTTCTGTGAAAGAAATTTGCAATAATGCGTCGATGCTCATGCTGCTGATCACTGGATTTCCTGGTCCGGACTCGAATATTTCTAGACCGTCGCCACATAGCTGGAATATTGCTGATAACGGCGTTAAACAACCAACCAACCAACCTAAATCACGGATCGTTGTGGTTTCACTCTCCGATGATATTTATAGATCGACTTTAATATTTGGCTACAGTTTCGCTCTGATCTAGAACTGTGAACCTTAAGTCCGAATTTACGGACCAACATATTGCACACCAGGCGCTCCAGGAACACCAGACACTCCAGGAACACCAGGCACTCCAGGAACACTAGGCACCCCAGGAACACCAGGCACTCCAGGAACACCAGACGCTCCAGGAACACCAGGCACTCCAGGAACACCAGAACACCAGACGCTCCAGGAACACCAGGCACTCCAGGAACACCAGACGCTCCAGGAACACCAGGCACTCCAAGAACACCAAATATCACATGTGACACCAGATGACACCCGTCCTGAAGTTCAGTGCATTTATTTCTTTTCACCATTTGAATATTACTCTCTTAATCCTTAAACATGATTTATGAATATCGCTTTTATAACTATTTCCAACTGCAATATATTCCGAAATATACATTTTGTGTCATATAGGTGTCTTAATTGCATTGTGCACAATGATACCGTTATTCTCATATACATGTAGCAGAGTCAGCTGGGGCGATTGTACTGAGGTCAAGGTTTGTCTGACAATCCCCGAGTTAGTCGATTATGCTAAACGGTTTTTGAAAACGATTCTTATTGTCAGTCACTTTAACAACAGATTCTATGCGATATTCATTTTATAAAAGTTTGGACAAGGTCAAAAAACCTATAAAAACATTATCAATCATGATACAGCCGCGAATCCTGGTGTGCATGCCAGTTGAATACTCCTCAGTTTAAAAAGTCATAAAACTGACTATAACACGGAGCATGTACAATAGATTACATCACGGAAGTGGCGGTCCTCGATTTCTCACTTGTCACTCTAGGCACCGATTTAGGTGATATTTGAATTTTATCTACGCACGGGGTAATTTACATTCAATACAATTTACTGTCAAGTGTACAACATATGGAAAAACTGTCGATAGTTGTTCAATATTGTACACACAATGACAAGGGAATAATGCTCTGCATGTATTGGTAATCGACAGCTACCTCTACAGAGTTTGGTTTCAGCGCTGTGCAATCGACACTTTTATATAGCCGGTAACAGCTGATTAAAATTGAGCGCTATGATTACAGCGGGCGCTTTAGGGTCCAATCTATTCCCGACGCATCTGTTCCTTATTGCAATATACATATGTATATTATTGGTAGCTTTATGGAGCGACAGGCTTTGCCTGCTCAATGGTTGAACGGATGATGAGGTAGAGACGTCAAATCAGTTCATAGCTGCTTTGTTCGATATTGTCTTGATTTTAATGCTTGAGAAAACTGTCCAGAATGTCTTAAACATGAAACTTGAAATGTCTGTGTCACCTGCGAGAGCATTAATCATCAGCACACGTGTCCTATGTGAAATTAATGTGCACAAGAAACTTGATATATTGATCAGCGGTCATGCCTAATAAATAATACATGATTGTCCGGTATTGAAAATGTTTCACAGTGTCCGATTGCATAAAAATATGTTTGACAAACAGTTTCACGTGTGCCATTGCGAAACCCCTTGCTCAGAAGTTGTTCGATCAAGGCTACAGCCTCAGTAAAACTCAGTAAAGCTTTCAAAACGATTTATGGTAGACATGTGGAGGACATTTCAAAATTTGAGGCACCTGTGACAAAAAATATGTCAGATGCAATTCCCTATTCTGAAATTATTTACAGAACATGCGTCCATTTTTTCAGGTGAACAATTGACTAGCCTTTGTATATATTTATGACGGGTGCCACCAGTGATGCGACATTCGTTCACCTTTTTGCGAACACCTGATATCATCACTATGTTTTATAGTGATTCATAAACACATGCTCGTGATATGGTCGGAACTATCGACTCTGGTTTTAGCAGAGATTTCATATGGATGTGGGAAAGGTTTTGTCGTTTTATTTACAACAAACTGTTGACGGCTACAGTTGTATAGTTATTGAGAGAATCGATCACTGTGACCTGTACTGTCTGAATAAGCCGCGAGACACTGTTTAACCGTTTATATGTTCCCTGTTGCTCGTATACGAACGCATCAATAGTCTTTTCTTAAAGAGGCGGTTGGGTTGGTGTTCCGTGTCACGCCGAAAAGGCCCGGTTCAATTCCCGATCCGGGTACAATCTGTACCTATTTGGTTCTGGAATAGTCCCTAATGCGCCTTTAAACTCTAATCACTCATCCTTCTAAAATGAATATTTTAGCCGAATACTAAATTTATGTTAATATTCTAGCTGGTATTAAACTTATAAATGAAGACATACACAACATGCTGCCGATTGGGGATTTGGGATAGATTCGGTCCTTTGGTTGACTCGAATGGTTATAATATCTGTCTTTGTTGACACTGTGTCGTCAGAATGATTCGTTGCTTATTCTTTCCCCCGTTCGGACTCATTCACTCACTTATCCATTCACACTTAACCCCATAATAACTAGGTACAGGTCACGCTTCAATGTGACATAAGATAAGGGATGCCAGATATGTGTTTGATGTTTAACGCGACACGCAGCAGTTTTACAGCTCTATGACAGCGGTCTGTGAATATACTGAAAGCCATTAAAAATGCAATTTGACATTCATACTTTCTTTACTCACACTAATTTCAACATATATAAACCAAACTGGCAGATATGTTTTAAGTGAACATCTGTGAATAATTTCATCTGAAAATGTCCAGTCAACAACAACATCAGTGACGCAACAACGACATCACACAAAGGAGGGGTCACGTGCAGTCAATATCGTGTGTGTCCACCGTGCGCTGCAAGACATGCTCGCAGTCTTTGGGGCAATGAAAGACACACATTTCTCAGGAACAGCTGTTGGATGGTCTGCAGCCTCTGATGGTCTGTGGTCTGATCATGACACCACCCCCTCCAAAACGATCATGTTCAAGGACACAGTTTGGCGCAAGTCTTGCTCCTTTACGTCGATGAATCTGTTGACGTCCATCTGCAAAGGATAAGTTAAACCTGGATTCATCTGAAAAAAATGACATCTGGCCATGTCCTGTTGCCAAGATTGGCCCCATTTGCTGCCCATCACTGTCTGGCAAGTCTGTGGCGATGCAATAAGGTTGGACCACGGTACGGGTGACGACACCGGATGTTGAAGGCAACAAGGCGTCCTTGCACCTTTTGGGCGCTGAAATGACGTTGACTTGTCCCAATTGTCCTCCTTGCCTAATCATCAGCTGTTTGGAACCGATTTCGCAAGTGTGACACTCGGATATTGTGGTTTTGTCGAGCTGTTATCACAGGTGGTGCACCAGGTCGCGGACGATCAGCAACACTTCCGGTACCCGAAAACGTTGTCTGAGTCGACTTACAGTGGATGGATGCACATTAAAGTGCCTGGCAATCATCACATCTGAAGCACCTTGGCTGACCATACCGATAACCTGATTCCTTTCGTCTTGTGTCAGGTGTAGCATTTTCTCAAAGTGATTGAGTTCCACAATTCCTTGTGCTTTTACAGGGCCTGGGTGCAGGTAATGCATGTGCACAACGTGTTTCATGAATGTGGTTGTGTTTACGAGAAATGTCAAAGGTTCAGTTTTAAGTATCAAAGTTCATGTGAGAGGAATGCTGCGGGACTCGAACTCGAAATGGGCCAGAATAACAGCCTTTTATCCCTACATCCTCTGTATCGCGGGAAAAAAACAACCAAGTTATCGAGCCTGATCACCCAATCCCGTTAGTTGCTCATTACGACCAGTTCTACCTCGGGTGAGTGAGTGAGTGAGTTTAGTTTTACGCCGCACTCAGCAATATCCTCTACCTCGGGTCTACGATGATTGCAGATGTCTGTAAAATATCATTGTCAAAGGAGAAACGTGTTACAAGGAGAAGATGTTTCAGCGAGTTAAAAATACACTTCTTCGCCTTTGCATGTGTTTATGACGGGTGCCACCAGGATACGCTCACTTTTTCACAAACACAGGTATCGTCACTATTTGATAGCGCTTCATACACACATGCTCATGATACAATCAAAATCGTACAATCGACTCTGATCTTCTACTTTTTTTGTGGATGTGAAAATATTTTCAGATGTCAGTTGCTTTCTGAAATCTGTCACTCAAAGTGTTGCAAGTGATTCGAACAAATTATGATGAAATCCTTGCATCTCAAAGGGACGCAACTCAGCACATTGAATATGTACCGAGTAACGTCTCTTTGAACAGGGAGGATTTAATAATCATTTGTTCGATTGTGATCTTTGGTGTATCGCCGCCATGCTCATCTTTGTGATTTTTAACGCCCTGACGTTTCCTTTCACTATAAACTGATTGGCATAACGTAATAAATTAGTGTTTTAATCGACCTTAAACCAGGTTACACGCTAAGCTAGCGATATGGCACATATACTTTAAGGATATTAGAATGGTGTCATGGAAGATTTGACTTTTTGATGTTTCACACTTCGTAATACTTTGTGTGATTGCTGTGCCGTTTGGCTACTATTTGGTGTATTTTAACATTCGACCCGGTGTAATCCAGTGCTCTGGTTATTAAAACATTTCATGATAAACAGAGAGCGTATCTGGGTCCCGATCCACAAAACGTTCGTAGCGCTACGACATTCGCAATCTTATGATAAACTACAGAGTTATGGTCGTAACGTTACGAACGCTTTGCGGATCGGGACCCTGGAATCTAACTACTATTGAAACTTTCACATGATGTTTGCATTTGTAACATGATGTTTGTATTTTTAACATGATGTTTGCATTTGTAACATGATGTTTGTATTTTAACATGATGTTTGTTTTTGTAATATGATGTTTGTATTTTTAACATGATGTTTGTTTTGTAACATGATGTTTGTATTTTTTAACTTGTATGATGTTTGTTTTGTATGTTTGTATTTTTTATGATGTTTGTTTTGTATGATGTTTTGTTTTTGTTTTTTTAATATGTTTGTTTTTGTAACATGATGTTTGTTTTTAACATGATGTTTGTATTTTTAACATGATGTTTGTTTTTGTACAATATGATGTTTGTTTTGTAATGATGATGATGTTTGTATTTTTAAATATGATGTTTGTATTTTTAACATGATGTTTGTTTTTGTAATATGATGTTTGTTTTTGTAACATGATGTTTGTATTTTTAACATGATGTTTGTATTTTTAACATGATGTTTGTATTTTTAACATGATGTTTGTTTTTTTAAGATGATGTTTGTATTTTTAACATGATGTTTGTATTTTTAACATGATGTTTGCATTTTTGTAACATGATGTTTGTATTTTTAACATGATGTTTGCATTTGTAACATGATGTTTGTATTTTTAACATGATGTTTGTTTTTGTAACATGATGTTTGTATTTTTTGTTTGTAACATGATGTTTGCATTTGTAACATGATGTTTGTTTTTAACATGATAATATGATGTTTGTATTTTTAACATGATGTTTGTATTTTTAACATGAACATGATGTTTGTTTTTGTAACATGATGTTTGTTTTTAACATAATATGATGTTTGTATTTTAAACATGATGTTTGTTTTTTAACATGATGTTTGTATTTTTAACATGATGTTTGTATTTTTAACATGATGTTTGTATTTTTAACATGATGTTTGTATTTTTAACATGATGTTTGTTTTTCTAATATGATGTTTGTATTTGTAACATGATGTTTGTATTTTTAACATGATGTTTGCATTTGTAACATGATGTTTGTTTTTTTGTAATATGATGTTTGCATTTGTAATATGATGTTTGTTTTTTGTAACATGATGTTTGTATTTTTAACATGATGTTTGTATTTTGTTTGTATGATGTTTGCATTTGTAACATGATGTTTGTTTTCTAATATGATGTTTGTATTTTTAACATGATGTTTTGTATTTTTAAACATGATGTTTGCATTTGTAACATGATGTTTGTATTTTAACACATGATGTTTGCATTTTGTAACATGATGTTTGTTTTGTAACATGATGTTTTGTATTTTTAACATGATGTTTGTTTTTTAACATAACATGATGTTTGTATTTTATTTTTAACATGATGTTTGCATTTGTAACATGATGTTTGTATTTTTTGCATTTGTAACATGATGTTTGTATTTTTAACATGTAACATGATGTTTGTATTTTTGTATTTGTAACATGATGTTTGTTTTTTGTAACATGATGTTTGTATTTTTAACATGATGTTTGTATTTTTTTAACATGATTTGTATTTTTAACATGATATTTTAACATGATGTTTGTATTTTTAACATGATGTTTGTATTTGTAACATGATGTTTGTATTTGTAACATGATGTTTGTATTTTTAACATGATGTTTGTATTTTGTAACATGATGTTTGTATTTTTAACATGATGTTTGTTTTTGTAACATGATGTTTGTATTTTTAACATGATGTTTGTATTTTAACATGATGTTTGCATTTGTAACATGATGTTTGTTTTTTGTAACATGATGTTTGTATTTGTATTTTAACATGATAACGTGATGTTTGTTTTTAACATGATGTAACATAATGTTTGTATGATGTTTGTTTTGTAATATGATGTTTGTTTTTGTAATATGATGTTTGCATTTTTAACATGATGTTTGTATTATTAACATGATGTTTGTTTTGTAACATGATGTTTGTATTTTTAACATGATGTTTGTATTTTTAACATGATGTTTGTATTTGTAACATGATGTTTGTATTTGTAACATGATGTTGGTATTTTTAACGCCACAATTGGAATACTGCAGGAAGATGACGGCGGTTTGAATCTAGACCAGACAATCCAGTGATCGACATCATCAACAACAATCCACGCTGTGGACATTTCAGATACAATCAGCTACGTCACTAGGGGCGGTGGGGTATCCTGGTGGTGAAAGCGTTCGCTCGTCACGCTGAAGACCACTGTTCGATTATCCACATGGGTACAATGTGTGAAGCCCATTTCTGGTGTCCCCCGCCGTGATATTGCTGAAATATTGCTGAAAACGGCGTAAAATTAAAGTCACTCACTCACACAACGTCACTGAGCCTGACCTCTGACTCTCTATTGCGGGGAACCTAATCCCAGGATTCCCAATGGACAGACACGGGAATTGATCGAGTACTAGACCTTAGTATATTAATGATGAAATGCTACCCTACGGACACATAGATGTAGTTTCACAATTCGCCCTATATCAATGCTTGATGCTGTGCTCTGGCAGATGAGTGATATATTTCATATCATGCTATCATGTTATCATATCATGCTAGCTGATGAATCCGTATAACATACGATATTGCTTTGCTGCTGACATAGATGCTAACAACATACAACCACCAGCAACATATCCTAAAGAATAATGATGTTTTATACAACAACTAATGTATCATAAATCTAAATTCAATTTTAAATATTTCATTACGCTCTGTCGCCATGATATATTGCCCCTTTATCAATGACAATTGAATATTCATGCTATTCCGTTAAACAGTATGTCATATATTTGAGATGTGATGAAATATATCGTTCCTCTGATTGTTTACATGACATTTCCAGTGGGTTTTATTATATTTTCCAGTTTAGATTAAATAAACAAATTACATAGAAGTATAAATATTTTTGTTCTGTATGAATGATAAATTGAGCACTAACGTATAACAATAAGGAATTTGAAACTGGCATAATTAATATCATCAGGAAGTTATTTTTAGCTATGTTATCAGAGTAAACTATTCAATAATGGAAGTTTTTTGTCATTAAACAGAATGTAATATAATGTGTCCATACTCGTTTGCTCAAAATGAATCAGACTTTTGAATATATTTATCAAACAGTTTAGGTTATAAAGTTTGATCGTGACAGGAATTTAATTTAGATATTATAAGATAAATCTAGAGCAAGGGGGAAAAACATCAATCGAGCGACACAATGCACAAGAGACCTGAAGTTTCCCGTAAATATGAAACATCAACGTCACACAAAAACCAGTCTCGATTAAATCTGTAACTGACTCAAATGAGTGTAAAGGCTAAATACTGGTGAAGATTATATCAAGAGATCACAGAAAACCAGTAACGACACCAGGTGTTGGCGAAAAAGGTACGCAACATTACTTCATTCCTGTAGGAAGATAAGGATCGCTTTAAAGGGTTTTAGAACTCTACGTGGAGCCTAAACATACAACAAGGTCCAGCTAATGTTATGGCTACGGAGAAATGGTGTGGGTCCATGAAAAAAATTATGTGATGTATGTGGCAGATGTTTACTACATGGATTGAACTCACGAGTGAGTGAGTGTGTATAGTCTAACGCTGCTTTTAGCAATATTCCAGTAGTGAGTGAGTGAGTTGAATTTTACGCCGCTTTTAGCAATATTCCAGTAGTATCACTGCGGGGGACATGGCCTTCACATATTGTACCCATGAGGAGATTCGAACCCTGGCATACAACAAGGTCCAGCTAATGTTATGGCTACGGAGAAATGGTGTGGGTCCATGAAAAAAATTATGTGATGTATGTGGCAGATGTTTACTACATGGATTGAACTCACGAGTGAGTGAGTGTGTATAGTCTAACGCTGCTTTTAGCAATATTCCAGTAGTGAGTGAGTGAGTTGAATTTTACGCCGCTTTTAGCAATATTCCAGTAGTATCACTGCGGGGGACATGGCCTTCACATATTGTACCCATGAGGAGATTCGAACCCTGGCATACAACAAGGTCCAGCTAATGTTATGGCTACGGAGAAATGGTGTGGGTCCATGAAAAAAATTATGTGATGTATGTGGCAGATGTTTACTACATGGATTGAACTCACGAGTGAGTGAGTGTGTATAGTCTAACGCTGCTTTTAGCAATATTCCAGTAGTGAGTGAGTGAGTTGAATTTTACGCCGCTTTTAGCAATATTCCAGTAGTATCACTGCGGGGGACACCAGACATGGCCTTCACATATTGTACCCATGAGGAGATTCGAACCCTGGCATACAACAAGGTCCAGCTAATGTTATGGCTACGGAGAAATGGTGTGGGTCCATGAAAAAAATTATGTGATGTATGTGGCAGATGTTTACTACATGGATTGAACTCACGAGTGAGTGAGTGTGTATAGTCTAACGCTGATTTTAGCAATATTCCAGTAGTGAGTGAGTGAGTTGAATTTTACGCCGCTTTTAGCAATATTCCAGTAGTATCACTGCGGGGGACACCAGACATGGCCTTCACATATTGTACCCATGAGGAGATTCGAACCCTGGCCTTCGGCGTGACGAGCGAGCGCTTTAACGACTTGGCTACCCTATCACCTCTGGAACTGAAGATGTCAGGATCATAGTCATGGTGAATCTTGGAACAGAAACCTTAATCAGCGGATAATGTCGCCACGACGCTGGTTTCTTGACACTACGAAGTACGGTGTATGTACTGAGCAAGTGAGTGAATATATTGTTGTTTAACATGAAACATTGACCAAACATATGTCCGAGTCACTATCCTATTTTGACTAGAACCACATGTTCCCGTGTTTGTTTGGCTGAACAACTGAGTGTCCTTCACATGTGTTTGACAGTTTCCACAGGTGGTGAGTGACTGAGTGAGTATGGTTTGTTTTACGCCGCTTTTAGCAATATTCCAGCAATATCACGGAGTTAGAACCAGAAATGGTCTTCACAAATTGTACCCATGTGGGGCATTGAACCCGGTCTTCGGCGTGACGAGCGAACGCTTTAACCACTAGGCTACCCCACCGCCCCGTCATAGGTGATTTTCATATACATGTACTCCTACACTGTGAACAACTTCACACTGAGAGAAACAATTTTTGGGTTTGTGATTGACAATCTTGATGTGGAAACCTATGTTGCCTTTGAATCACAGGATGAACTCGATATGCTCTCTTTTCTATTTGGAGGTGAAACTGTTTTTAATGATAATGTTGATCAAGGGACATGGGAAACAATCATTTTACGATTTTCTTTATACATTTACCGAATAAGACGACATCCCCTACAATGTTACACTGATTGATCTCTGCAGATTTATAATGATGTCTGTCCTCTTTCGTAAGTTTCTTGTATAAATTAATTGTATACACATATACATGTATGTTCTTATGTAAATTGTAGCTTTAGGTATTCATTTTGATTAATATAACTGTATATACATCTATATCAATTTTGTAACTTTGCCGGTTTGTTGTATCTACATGTATATAATATGTTTGATCTTCGGATGATCGTCTGGAGGAAATAAAGACTCTCTCTCTCTCTCTCTCTCTCTCTCTCTCTCTCTCTCTCTCTCTCTCTCTCTCTCTCTCTCTCTCTCTCTCTCTCTCTCTCTCTCTCTCTCTCTCTCTCTCTCTCTCTCTCTCTCTCTCTCTCTCTCTCTCTCTCTCTCTCTCTCTCTCTCAACATTATGATACAGAGATTTATGAACAGACGTTTATGATATAGCGATATAATCCGAACCATTGAATCGACTCTGGTTTTCGCATAGATTTCGTATGAATATGGAAACTTAAGGGTATTCACGCAGCAGTCGCCAGTGTATTGGGTATATCATGAAATGAAATGTAAACTTACAGGTGTAAGCAAAATATTTAGAACAAATACTTCATGATCCTTTACAATTCATTCAAAAAAGTAAAAAAGATATTGTATTAAGACAGTTTCTTTTATATTCTTGTTTCAACAAGTTATTATGATACTCCTTGTGACAGAGTAAAACTACAATCAGTTTATAACATGTAGGCGTATTCAAATATTCAAGCTGAGCCTGACCAGAGCGTGGATACTGAACAGAGCGTGGACTACTCAAATAGTAAAATATTCAACTCGCTGTAGCTGGACTACTCGCATTTTTACAACATGTAGGCGTATTCAAATAGTAAAATATTCAAGCTGATCATACTGAGTAGAGCGTGGACTACTCGCAACTCACTGTAGCTGGGATTTACAACATGTAGCTGGGAAATAGTTATTCAAGCTGACATGTGAGTAGAGCGTACTCAAACTGTAGCTAAATATTCAAGTTATTCAAGCTGATCATACTGAGTAGAGCGTGGACTACTCGCAACTCACTGTAGCTGGGAATTTATAACATGTAGGCGTATTCAAATAGTAAAATATTCAAGCTGGTCAGAGTAGAGCGTGGCATGTGAATTTTCTTGTTGGCTTATTCAAATACCAGAATATTTTAGAACTCTTTCGCTGAGTAAAACTCCAATCATTTAACATGAAAGGCGTATTAAAATACCAGGAAGTTTAAGCTGATCACATCAAGTAGAGTGTGGACAAGTCGTAACGCGCTTTAGCTTTTTATGTCACATCAGATGTTCAAAACTGGCATCATTACAGGAACAATTGATTTCAGCATTATATCCATGATTTTATATTTCAGCACATTTAACTCTTCAATAACAAGAGATCACAAAGATCAACATCTTTGTCACGGAAATGACCACCTGATATAGAAAACAGACAACGGAAGGTTGTGGATATTCTTAACATCATATTGTTGTCTGACTTTTTATGCGATGTGAATAAATTTAGGAGGTCGTTTGTTTGCTCATAAATTAGACCCCGTCCGTTTTCCATTTGTGTTATAGCATGTACAATACACGCAATAAGATCTTGCTAAGCATAAAGTCTGCTGCCTCCTCCAACACCACATCGTTCTTTCTAGGTTCATAAATCACTGATGGAGATTAATGAATTAGCCGATCGCTACTGTAACACTCCTCTGGACCAAATAAAATTTCCTTCGTGTGAATACCACTTCTGCATTTAACGCATAAAATCTCATTATTCTCGCTTTAAAGAGTCATTGGCAAACAGGACGGAGTCGGGCTCATTTCGCTGTCTTTTCTTGATCGCTGGGCGCTTTCGACTTGAATAGCTCCAAGGCCGTATTTAATGGGCGACTAGCATCCCGTTATGAAGCAGTTGTTGTTTAATTAATTTCTTGATGTCCCCTTATGGACGAGCCCCAAGTGTTTCTGACATACTGAAGAGTAATCTTGTCTAAATCGCGCAAAATTATTGTCATACAAATCCTATTTCATCGATTCTGCTCCAAGGGACCAATAATTCCCTTGGATAAATATTGGTGAACACCATAATATGTTGATGGATAGCCGCTCACCCCAACTTGCACCCAACTCGTCGTTATTAAGAAGTTGGGGAAGAAATTAATGTGTCGTTTTGCGTTTATGTCACTTATCACCACGGGCTAGCGCTCAATAGCTTTGAAGATGAAATTATTGTATCCACCGCGGTGGGACAAAGTCATATATTTGAAGACACTTCTAATTTCGTGTTGTATGAGACCATTCAAAACGACAGTCGTGACGTCATGAATGTCAAAGGTCACGTGAACATCTTCCCGGCTTTGAGTGCCGCCCCTGTTATCTTCAAGAGGCATGTGTTTGTATTTCATTAAACAGATCTGTTTAAGCAATATTGTCTGTGCTAGTATGGGGGATAAAGGGGCTACACACAGAGGGAAACATGCTTGAAATATGCCCTTGTGAGACAATGACACAATACATATATTTTAGCCAGTTTCAGAACATAAGTATTACACTTTATGTATTTTCCATATATGGTCTAGTACTATAAATCAACCGCATGGCTGTTTGTGTTTGTGGGGCGGTGGGGTAGCCAAGTTGTTAAACGTTTGCTCGTCACGCCGAAGACCTGGGTTCGATTCCCACATGGGCACAATGCCTGAAGCCCATTTCTGTTGTCCCTCGCCATAATATTGCTGGAATGTTGCTCTAGTCAGGTGTGATATGTGACCAGCTTACCATCAACTGTATAGGCAGGTGCGATATCTGAACACCGAGTACTCAACTGTACATACAGGTGCGGTATCTGAACACCGAGTACACAACTGTACAGGCAGGTGCGATATCTGAACACCGAGTACAGAACTGTACATGCAGGTGCGATATCTGAACACCGAGTACACAACTGTACATACAGGTGCGATATCTGAACACCGAGTACACAACTGTACATACAGGTGCGATATCTGAACACCGAGTACACAACTGTACATACATGTGCGATATCTGAACACCGAGTACACAACTGTACATACAGGTGCGATATCTGAACACCGAGTACACAACTGTACATACAGGTGCGATATCTGAACACCGAGTACACAACTGTACATACAGGTGCGATATCTGAACACCGAGTACACAACTGTACATACAGGTGCGATATCTGAACACCGAGTACACAACTGTACATACAGGTGCGATATCTGAACACCGAGTACACAACTGTACATACAGGTGCGATATCTGAACACCGAGTACACAACTGTACATACATGTGCGATATCTGAACACCGAGTACACAACTGTACATACAGGTGCGATATCTGAACACCGAGTACACGACTGTACATACAGGTGCGATATCTGAACACCGAGTACACAACTGTACATACATGTGCGATATCTGAACACCGAGTACACAACTGTACATACAGGTGCGATATCTGAACACCGAGTACACAACTGTACATACAGGTGCGATATCTGAACACCGAGTACACAACTGTACATACAGGTGCGATATCTGAACACCGAGTACTCAACTGTACATGCAGGTGCGATATCTGAACACCGAGTACACAACTGTACATGCAGGTGCGATATCTGAACACCGAGTACACAACTGTACATGCAGGTGCGATATCTGAACACCGAGTACACAACTGTACATACAGGTGCGATATCTGAACACCGAGTACACAACTGTACATACAGGTGCGATATCTGAACACCGAGTACACAACTGTACATACAGGTGCGATATCTGAACACCGGATACTCAACTGTACATACAGGTGCGATATCTGAACACCGAGTACACAACTGTACATACAGGTGCGATATCTGAACACCGAGTACACAACTGTACATACAGGTGCGATATCTGAACACCGAGTACACAACTGTACATACAGGTGCGATATCTGAACACCGAGTACACAACTGTACATGCAGGTGCGATATCTGAACACCGAGTACACAACTGTACATACAGGTGCGATATCTGAACACCGAGTACACAACTGTACATACAGGTGCGATATCTGAACACCGAGTACACAACTGTACATACAGGTGCGATATCTGAACACCGAGTACTCAACTGTACATGCAGGTGCGATATCTGAACACCGAGTACACAACTGTACATACAGGTGCGATATCTGAACACCGAGTACTCAACTGTACATGCAGGTGCGATATCTGAACACCGAGTACACAACTGTACATACAGGTGCGATATCTGAACACCGAGTACACAACTGTCCATGCAGGTGCGATGTCTGAACACCGGATACTCAGGTGCGATATCTGAACATCGCACCCTCAACTGTATAGTCAGTTGCGCTACCTGCACAACGTATACTCAACTGAACATTTTCATGCAATATCCCAACTACATACACATCCATACACAGATGTTGGTAAAGTGTGGCACTGTGTGTGGCCCCCGGTATGCCCTGTATGACGGGGTATGTCAACACAGTGAGGTTCCCCCTGCCCTGGGGCGGATAGTCTTACATACACAAATTATATGTCATCGAATGGGACTATCACTTTACGTCCTGATCACCAATGTTCCTCTACACAACATGCTCGTCTAGTTAACGGGGTGTAAAGCCTGAGTGCTGCGTTTAGCAGACACCTCATTCACAAATGGTCGGGGTAGATGTGCATGTCACTTTCTACTTCAGGGCGTTTTTAGATTTGAATTGAATCTGGTTGAATACAAATATATCGGTGAGTTTGCGCAAACGCTCCAGGTATGTTTGTCTCTTAATGCATTTTTATACATTTGCAGTCAGAATGATCACATGCATTATAATAATTCATAACGCGCGACGCTGAAATAATTTAAAATTTGAAGTAAAATATAACAGCGGAATCCATTATGTTCAAGTTGTGCAGATCAATACAAGGTACTAATAAAAGTATCTGTGGTCGGCCATGCTTACAAAGCTGACAGTTTCCATATATCGATGTGTCATAATATTTTGTAATTTGCTTTTTATTGATAATGGTTTGCTTTCAAATATGTCGCTGTCACTTCAAGCATGTGTGCATTTTCTGAATAAATTGCTATTTTGATTGACCAACTACTTGAATAGTTTGTAAACAATAGCAGTTTAAACAAAAATCGATACACTGAAATTCGGTTATTTCATTTCATTTCTTTTTCCTTTTGAATTTATATTTCGATTTGTATCAGCGCGCTGGGCTGTAGGAACTAGACTCTCCAAAATCAATTGGTTTATTACAGATTGGGTATATTAATAACACAAATCATTTTTTTAAATACTAATGCAACAATATCACCATCAGTGGGCGTAGAACTAACTTCAATTACCGCATTTAAATTTTATGTTATCTGATAGTAACTTTGTCTACTTACAAAGATAAAACCTAGTACAGTTGATGTCACAAGTAACAAAATGGCTTTTAATATTGAGAACGAAAAGAAGCGCATGTGGGAAATGTGAATAAAATGTTTATTATTCTTGTGGGAATGTGTCTTTATGTGGAGGAGTAAAGTTAGGGGTGGAGACACTAGTGCTTTTGTTTGAAACAGGATATATTTTGAGACAGGCGCATGAGCACTTATTCTCTGTAAGATGTGAGTAAGCACGTTTAGTGTCTCCACAACCTACGAATAGGGATGGAGCTCCCAAAATATGTTATATTTGAAATTGGTTCCAACTACTTTCATTTCACCATCCGTAGCGAAAATACACATTTTCGTAGGTACTGATAAGATTGAGTGAGTGAGTGGTTTTACGCTCCTTTTTAGCACTATTCCAGCAATATCATAGCGGGGAATACCAGAAACGGCCTTCACACATTGTACCCATGTGGGGAATTGAACTCAGGTCCTCGGCGTGACGAGCGAACGCATTAACCGTTAGGCAACCCACAGGTCCTGAATGGACTGAGCTGAGAAAGAACTTCACTACACGGCCTAAACATCAACCTTCAACAGAATTCTCAAACTGCATAGATCTGATTTGTGTTGATCAAATCAGTACCTGTACTATAAGTATTTAAATTTCAACATGGTGAGGCAAATGCATGAGTAATGCATAAGAGGCCCTTTTTGTTTGAAAGACTTGAATATGAAAAGAGCTCGCGTTATTTATACAAATATTCAGACCTTCAAGAAGTTATCAAAATTATCACCACAACATACCTGAATACAAAATTAAATTCATATTGGATAATTCAATTATCGGGAAATCAGATATGGCTCTTGACTAATAGATCTGCAATGCAAACTGGCCATTAAGGCTTCTAATGCACACACGATTGTCCTGCAAATGGAATTCAGGTCGACCATTTGGCGGCGATGAGTTAAACTAAAATACCGCCATACCCCAACAATCACGTTCTGTGTCAAAGGTGAGTATTTTCTCATTTCTGGAACATAGTGCTCAGGCGTTATGAGTTTTTTATCACAAGCTTAAGCAATATAATTTCGTTTAAGTGAAATTTAGTGCAATCAAGGACTGTATATATGTATTTCGTATGGCCAATGTGGGACGGTTGGAAGCATGTTGGACGGCGGTGTGGTGAGATGGCGAATTTTGATAACAGTGAAGTCGTTTTTAAAATTTACAAACGTTAATTCATAAGAGTGTGTTGAATTTCAGGAAGCCGGCGACACTCCCCTACACTTGGTATGAGACTGCCATTCATGGGGAGGAAGACAGTCACGCATACAGTGGTGATAGGGTTTGGCTGGGATTTGTTTTTGCTTGAGATCGTCAGTGCATATAGAGTTGTAGTATAAGGGAAATCGTCATATAATCGAAAAGTATTTGGCCTAAAATTGTAAATCAAGGATTGCCCTGACCCACATTTATCCCCTTCATAGATGTCGTGGTAAGTGCAGGTCCCCGTAGGATTTTGACTGATATATCTTCATCGCTATGAGTCTTCCTTTCTCCATAGCCCATCGTGATATAACTGAATACAGCTCAAAGCAGCATTAAACCAATTCACTCACTCATAACGGACAGGAACGTAGGTATGTTGAAATGTTCATTTCTTTGCTTCACTTATTTACAAACGAGCACTCAAAACAGAAACTTTCTTTTTAAGTCTATCACATGTGAAAATAGTACTCGATTTAGGTACATAAAACGAAAATAAAAAATCTTTAGGACAAATATATGCGGTTAATATATTTGAGAAGAAATAGTGTGGGGTATACAAAAACATAAGCAAACTCATAAATTTATATCCTAAGCATGTTTTTTGAGTGTATATCCTAGGTTCAATGGTCATAATCAGGACTTGGAATTCGAACTTGGAGGCAACTGACGTCGAGCACTGCCACATTCTTTTGCTAACTTTTGGGGATGCAAGAGGTGTGAAAACCAATGAACTACAAGAACATAGAAGCCAAACAGGATTACGATATAGATTTTTTGTTGCATTGCTTTCATTCGCCCGAGGGACTTCATTATTCAGTAACCCATCTTTTTGGTTTAGATAGAAATTAGGTGGTAATGGCATCAATGTCTTGTGCGACCTCAGTGAGCGTCCAGACGGGCCTGACGCAAGTATTCTGAAGACACCACAGCGAATGTGATCCCACTCCAATAACGCACATTCCACCTGCTGTTCGTTGACCGGCAAGATGATCGGGCGAATGAGGCGAGCAACAGGGTATGATGTATGGTTGCGTTGGGCCGGCATTATTCTAGATCTGTTGGAATAGTAACGGTTCCCAATGCCTTCTGAGTAAGGAATGGACAACCGGCTGCAGAATGACGTCCATGTTTCTTTCAACGTTCGCATTTCCACGGATGATTCTTCCTAACACCCTAAAACGTCGCGCTTTGGCACTATGACGCCACCACTCCCGAAAGCGAGAACCTCGTTCAGCTCTTAGTCGAGGTGGTGAGGTGAGGTGAAATGGGATTTAACTTTGCACTTAAGAATATTTCGCTCATATGACGACTTGCATGTGTGTGTATGTGTGGCTGCTTGTACTAGCCCAGACTTAATCTGGTTTTATAGTGCTAGCTCTAGGATTAACCATCAGAATGGAACAAGCTGGACCTGCTGCTCTCGTCACTGTAGAGTACCCGTCACCAGTCACGTTGCCGCTAACGGTAGACCATTCCATGACACTGTCATCTATTTCGCCGATGCTGAGGTGATCAAAACCTTTCCAATGTGGGGTATTCAGGCCCGAATTCCGGCAACACGTACTCACCGTAACACCGTTTGCCCACTCTGGTTCATCCCAGAACACTTGCATTAAGGACCAGCGGACATTCAGTCAGTGTCGTTTTAAAACCTAATGTTTCTCGCATGTCTCTCATAAGCCGTGACGTTTTAGGATCAAGATGCTGTTTGTCGTCTATAAACTTTATCTTCAAACATTAAACATAGAAATCATGAAAAGCATTTGTCTCAAAATGCATGGACTCATGTGATGTGAGATATTAATCGTTTATTCAGTCGGTTTCGTATGACTTCAGTTTCAGTTGCTGCTGGGAACGACTAAGTCTCCTAACACGCAATAACCGTGAAGATCCTGGCTTGAATTGATCGTCAGTAACCCATGTCTGCTGTAAGAGGCGACTAACGGGATTGGGTGGTCAGGCTTGCTGACACATGTCATCGCATCCCAATTGCGTAGATCGATGCTCGTGCTGTTGATCACTGAATTGTCTGGTCCAGACTCACTCTAACACGAAATCCCAACGGGAGATAAACTGTCACAAGTAGACACTCGCGGAAGTTAAAGAACGGGAGTCTAAAAATGATCTGGTTGGCACCTTTATGGGCAGTGTTTCGCGATTACTGCTGTCACCCGTTCTTTTCAATGATTCATTCCTATAATGGTTTCCCGCTAGTTTACCTGTCACGCTCAATGGATTCTATTTCGACGATTAATCCAGACTGGCTATTCACTGGCCTTGTATTATTACGGAGTTTAAGTTTTAAAGCCATTGTTATGCTGTTATATATTTTCTGATGTTGCTGACCTCGACTACACGTTATCTGATAGGTACTGAACATCGTTTATCACCAAATCATGGTAGGAAGTGCCACTTGCCTTAGGTATCTACGACCTTTGACTAAACATCGCAAAGTAATTACTGCATAATAGTGAAATCATGTGTTGTGGGAATTGCATGGAGTGATAGGAATGTTCACAAAATCGTGAGTCAGTTGATGCAACGTTGTTTTTTCTTGTGAAAGCAGTTAAATAAGCAGGGGTCTTTAGAAACACATACAGACACGGTGAAGGTGCAGTGATGATCATGAACCACTTGCAGATATAGGATCCGGACTTCTCACCAAAAGCTGTGAATGAGGATATACGCATAGTACTTGGGGAAGGATCACCTTTTCTGTTCCACAGTAAAGAAGGATACTGGAGAATTTACGGGTGGCAGTAGAGCTTTGAAGACCTGTGTCTCCCAGATGAATGTATTCCATTAGCACAGAAGTTTGGCAATTTAAGTATTACCGGTCCCAAGTGTCATCTGATAGAAATAACTACGAGGCACAACATGTCTCTTGATAATCAGCTCTGTTTGAAGCTGGTCGAGAAAGTTTTTTGAAACAATGAAGGAATGTGCTTTAAACCAGTCCGAGTCCAAATGGCAAAGGGTAGAAACATTTGACATCACCACTCCATCAAAGTGAACAAAGAATGACTTGACTCAGAATGACCCAGGTTTATACGAGGATGTTGATGGCGTCATCATGGTGGGATGACTAGCTTCCTGGAGGCCAGACGAAAGAAGCATATGATACAGTTTGGACGCAATTACAGGATGAATTACAACTATGAGAAGAACAGTTGAGGGACAGTGTCTCTTCCATTGTCATCATCATGACTACAATCCACACAGGTGTGTCTTTAAACTCCTTCAGCGTCCACCCTATGATCCTTATCATGCTTAGTCTGACTTCCATCCAAACATGTAGAAAGCTCTATCTGGAACCCATTTCAATTCGAACAATGACGTTTTAGTAGCTGTGGACCTTCAGGGGAAGGAGTTCTGCGAGACTGGGATTCAATTCATCCAACACTGCTGGCAAAATTGTAATAATGTGGAAGAAGGTTATATTGAAAAAGTAAAGTTAATGTCTTAATAAATTGACTACATCAACGATGGACCGTTCATTGTTCGCGGAAATGGAAAATGCCTGTGTTTTCATGTGTTTTTTATGAAACCAAACTAAAAGCTGCACTCAATGTTGACACCGGCTGTAGGCTGCTCAGCAGAGGTTAGAGGTGCAGCATTAAGGTTCCTTCTTCTGTATCTGACCGTATTACTCACTGTACAGTCAGTATCCCTAGTTTTATTTCATTTTCGCTGTAGGCCATTGGCACAATGTTTCAAATTATCCGTTTTAACATGGGACTTTTTCAATGACATTCAGTAAAACATAAATTAATTCGATTTTCTGCAGATGACGAAAGCGAATAAGATTTCAATTGCAAATTATGAAATTAATAACGCATACCCCAAAATACATATTGACAAAATTAACAAATCACCCGCACCACGTAAAAACAATGCATAGAAGATTAAAATGACTGCGCATAGAAGAAGAATAAAATGACATGCTTTTAATACGCTTGATCATACTTTAATTTTGGAATATTTTATAAATATTATTATTTAATTAATTACAGCTCTTTGAATGTTTCCATGAAAGTTAAACAGGCACTTATCAATATCATACTTTGACAGTATTTTAATTGTGTTTGTATTCATGTACATAGATTTCAAATTTCTGTTGTACAACTAGTTGAAATATTCCTGTTATCAGGGTGTCGCTTGTACATATTGAAATATGCAAATATATTAGCTCATGTATCATGCTAGTGGTTTATGAAGAATATATGAATCTGAAATATGATAGCTCAATGTGACAAACAGTACTATCATACTACAGGTGTCGTGTTTTATACCTGGCGGTGTTTTCTTTGAAGTTCGCTCATGGGTTTCCCGACCCTTGTCCAGCTAGGGTCGACTATTAACACCCTCCAAGGACCCTTATCTCTGTCTACTGAGAGCCGACCTTCACGCCGAGACTTCAACTACTTGTAAATAGCCTATCGGAGACAGATTACACACTTTGTTTGGTGGTTAAAGGTTGTTAATGATGTAATTTTTCAGAGTCTTCGTGTTGTGATCACTCATGTTCCTGTTCAGTGATGTCGCTATGTGTCGGCATGAGTATATGAAATAGGCACATTATATGAAATCATGTGCCTATGAGTCTATAGCAGCCATGTAACTATGTTTATTTGTGTTGATATCAGTCATTCTTTTATACGTTGGTCCTCAGTTATGGACATATGTGTCTGTGTGTCGATAACAGTCATGTTTATATGTGTGCGGCGAGATCTACTGGTGTGTGTCAAGATCAGTGTTGTATCTTGGTCTTTGGCTAGATCAGTCATGCCTCTTGGTCTTTGGCAAGATCAGTCACGTATCTTGGTCTTTGGCTAGATCAGTCTTATCTTGGTCTTTAGCTAGAACAGTCGTGTATCTTGGTCTTTGGCTAGATCAGTTGTGTATCCATGTCTTTGGCTAGACAAGACATGTATCCACGTCTTTGGTTAGATCAGTCTTGTATCTAGGTCTTTGGCTAGATCAGTCGTGTATCCGTGTCTTTTGCTAGATCAGTCATGTATCCGTGTCTTTGGCTAGATCAGTCGTGTATCAATGTCTTTGGTTAGATCAGTTGTGTATTCGTGTCTTTTGTTAGATCAGTCATGTATCCTTGTCTGTGGCTAGATCAGTCGTGTATCCGTGTCTATGGCTAAATGAGTCTTGCATCCGTTTCTTTGTTTAGATCAGTCATGTATCCGTGTCTTTGGTTAGATCAGTCGTGTATTCGTGTCTTTGGTTAGATCAGTCATGTATCAATGTCTTTGGTTAGATCAGTCGTGTATCCGTGTCTTTGGCTAGATCAGTCATGTATCCGTGTCTTTGGCTAGATCAGTCGTGTATCCGTGTCTTTGGTTAGATCAGTCATGTATCCGTGTCTTTGGCTAGATCAGTCGTGTATCCGTGTCTTTGGTTAGATCAGTCATGTATCAATGTCTTTGGTTGGATCAGTCGTGTATTCGTGTCTTTGGTTAGATCAGTCGTGTATTCGTGTCTTTGGCTAGATCAGTCGTGTATCCGTGTCTATGGCTAAATGAGTCTTGCATCCGTTTCTTTGTTTAGATCAGTCATGTATCCGTGTCTTTGGTTAGATCAGTCATGTATCTGTGTCTTTGGCTAGATCTAGTCGTGTATCCGTGTCTTTGGCTAGATCAGTCGTGTATCCGTGTCTTTGGCTAGATCAGTCGTGTATCCGTGTCTGTGGTCAAACACTGCTTGTCATACGTATGCAATAAAAAAAACCAAATGGGAATCCAGTAACCGCTTCCTAAAATTACTCAAAGCGGCATTAAACCATTCACTAACTAAAAGATCCAAACACTGCTTCAGGGTGAAGACTAAGGTGGTTTTCTATTTATGATTTATTTGCGCATGCCGTGGTGTTCTGTCGGCAAAAAATGTGATTTCTCTCAAATAAAGCATATCAAGTTCCAAAAATTCATCTAGAATACAGAACACACCTATTATTTGGAACAAGCATTTAGGAGAGGTGTTCACAAGAAGCACCACCAGTCCATCAATAATACCCAGAATGTCTTAATCCAATTCCCGGAGAATCAAATGCTGCATTTACTTCTCGGCAGACGAGAGACTCCATTAAAGTTTAATCGTTTCCCGCGGACATGTTGATTACAACAACTTCCGTCTTTGGCTGAATTTTCAGAGATCTCGGATGACCGTGTGAGCTGTTCAGTAAACTATTAGCAGACTATCATGGGCCTTTAATTGATTAATCTCTCTCTCAAACCCCCGACACACTGGCCCTGCAAACAAATCACTTAGCCTTGCATAGGACAATGTATTGAAGATAATTGTCGAGGCATCGAACTCGGGCTGTCTAACTCGCCCCCAGCCGTATTGGTCTCACACACTTGAACATCAAAGGGACACTCACTTATCATTAGTTTGTGTTGGAGATTAGCATGTTGTTCTGTGGCCTTAGGCTTCAGTGGTGGACACTGATATGGGTGGTGGGCTCGAAGAATGTCCGAACTCACGTCGCCTGGCGCGTTAAACGACAGATGACCGCATCTCCGTACAATACCTGGTGTAATCTGAGTCAAAGGCAAATACAATGGATTATATATAAGCAGACCGTCGTAGTAGTGTGAGCTGCTCCCTAGTAGAAGTCATCGTATGTCAAAACTACTCACTAAGATTCGTTCACTGTTTAGGACTCAGTTTTGAATCATGAATCTGTCGTAGTTGCTTATAAACTTCTTCAATTTGAATGCACTACCATTACAATGGATTTACAGTTGCCAAATTCATTTTACTATGTTGCCAAATTCATTTTACTATGTTGCCAAATTCATTTTACTATGTTGCCAAATTCAATTTACTATGCTGCCAAATTCATTTTACTATGTTGCCAAATTCATTTTACTATGTTGCCAAATTTTGCCAAATTCAATTTACTATGCTGCCAAATTCATTTTACTATGTTGCCAAATTTTGCCAAATTCATTTTACTATGCTGCCAAATTCATTTTACTATGTTGCCAATTTCCCAAATTCATTTTACTATGTTGCTTTAATTCATGTATATTTAAGGGACTGTATTATGGATCAACTGGCCTTGAAACAATAAACAATTGAATTGAATTTAATCGTTTGAACCAACTCAATTTAATCTTGTCAGAGAGGTACACGAAATTCGTGTTTCAGGCTACCATGTCTGTTTAGGAAGCGGCGACGGCTGAGTGGGTTAGATCGCTGACCTTGTGAGCTGGCGATTTGGTCCTTCACTCCACAGTGTGGGTTCGAATCCATTTTGGGTACTCAATCCCAAAAGTACTAGAATCTGAACATTACTGTGTACTGTGATATCCAAAATATATCACGTGTTACATTAACGCCAGAGTCTAATCAATCTCGAATTAACATTTTTGAAGTTTGTTACCGTTAAGCAAAAAAAAGGTATATTGAGTCATTGATATACTATCATTTAATTGCGCCTGCAAAGTGCAAATATTGTCAAACAATTGATATACGTCTTATGTCCATAGAACTGGCGTGACCCAAATCGTTTGTCGACATGAAGGCCGTCAACATTGTTGTATACGTTGCTCGCCTCATCTTCACCTCAACCAGGTAGAAGCACACGCACGCACTTACATACGCTCACACACAGAATCCCAAGTAAACACGCCCACAAAAATACTACAAAACCATAACATGTTTAGAAATGAAATTTGATGGAGGACGCTGGAGCCTACTTTACGAGATTTTATCACCAGTGGTGATCAATACGTATCTAATCTGTATTCTAAAACCCAGTTACATATTTCATTATTCTTTTGTACTGGATTCCAAAGCTACAAAAAATCTTACAAACAGACAAATTGCTGGGTTCAGCAAATGGCCACGGAATCCCTGTCTCAGTCATTAACCATAAACCTTAATACTATCAAGGAAGGATTGCCTCTATACTCTCAAAAAGTACTTGAGACGAGCTGAATAGCGTGTGGATTCTCAAACACTCAAAGGATTTGCAATCACAGAAACGGACCGAGTTCAGCTCTGTGAAACATTTGATTTTTCCACGTTGTACAGCACCATCCCACATGACTAACTTGTGGAAAAGCGTTTGTTGATAAATGTGGTGAACAAAGCCGGGTTCAAGACAATGTGTCAAAAGTGAAAACAAATGTCATTTGAAGTTTACTGAGAAACAATACATGAAATGCTGGACTCATTGTCAACATCTTTGTACAATTTGGTGGTTAACTTTTAGGCATAAACCAATTCCCTTCAACTGATTTACCCAGATGAACTTGAAATTACGGAGACAAGTGAGACCGCCTCAACTGTTTCAAATTTCGATCTTCAGAGTGACAAAAGATCTCCACAAGGCTGCATGACAAAAGGGATTATCTCAACTATCCTATCGTCAACCTTCTCTTCATGTCGAACAATATGCCAACACCTCCAGCCTTTGTTTATTAAATTTTACAACATTTCAGGTAAAATCGACTTCAAAGGGCATCGATTTCAAAGGGCATCGTGCACAGAAGTTGTTCGATCAAAGTTACAACCTTCAATTCCTCAGTAAAGCATTCCAAAAGTTTTATGGTAGACATGTGGAGGATATTTCAAAACTTGAGGCATCACTGACCCAACTTATGTCCGATGCCATTCCCTATTTTGATTTGTACCATACCTTCCCGATTGTTTTCAGGTGAATAATTGACTAGCCTTTTCATGTGGCTATGACGGGTGTCACCGGCGGGGCAGGATACGCTCATCCTTTCGCCAACACCTGGTATTATCACTATTTGATAGTGATTCATAAACACAAACTCTGTCATACTATGTCTTGGTGTCGATCACTGGATTGTCTGGTCCAGACTCGATTGTTTACACACTGCGTTGTCCAGCTGTAATACTGCTGAATAAAGCGTTAAACAAACACGTTCTCATGATTTTATTTGAATAGTACAATCGATTCTGCTTTTAGCAGAGATTTCTTACGAATGGGGAACGGGTTTGGTCGTTTATATTTAACATTCAGTTTCATTTTATTGCCATAAAAGTGTTCGTCTTCTTTCATTCATTAGTACTTGGGCCAGACTCAATACTGAGTTATTGTTTCCGACCACTCCACTGAATTTTAGGCCAACAACTTTGGATATCAAATAATAAACAGTAAAATTCCTTATATGAATAAATGTTTTATAAGAGACCTATGTTAAAAAGCTGTTGTTCATTGTCTTCTAAAAATAGTGACAAGCTAATTCGTATACATCTAGGGTGACACGATTCACCGACAGAATGTATTAGCAAATTTACACTGAATTACTAAGTATGCATTTCTTCGATTTCCTTCTGAAATCATTTCCAAATTTTAATATTTAATATTTTAAAGTTTTGAAACAATGTTCGTCTTGCTAAGCACCAGTCACGAAACAAGAGGCTAAATCTGATTGCATAACAGATAGTTACAAAAACTACGTAATATCGACAACCCCTTGTGGGAACATGAAATTGCTGAGGCAGAATGGCTCATATTAGATATCGATTTGCGTATTCATATGTAAATATGCATATTATGATACTTTCGATAGCAATCTACCATTTTGAAATATTTTGAAACATTTTCGGAATAGTATTGACGATATTTAAAAGGTCGCTTAAGCCGACAATCCCTGAAATACCGTTATGTTTGAATGTCCATCTTTTTTACCCTCAAATTAACACTCACAGACGGTCAATAACGGGGCAGTATCGATTATATATCAGGACGAATATCATTTTCGTCATTTAGCTAAGATTTGTCAATTCTTTCTTGGGTTATCGCACTAACAATCTTTATATTGGCAAAACCCTCATAATTTTGCTGTGACCTTGCAAATTATCTCACGGTCACTCAATTTCACTTGTGTCAGTGAATCTCGCAAATATACCTTGGTACCAAATTTGAACAAAATCCATCATTTCTTTCTTGAATTATCGCCCTAACAAGCTTATATGATGTATGAAATGCAACGAAAAACAAACAGACGCGTATTTACGAGTGATTAAAACTTTTTTGACAATTTACGTACATGTAAATATGTATTACATTTTATCGCAACGAAAATTATTACAATTTACGTCAATTTTTATCACAATTTGCGTATTACAATTTGCGTTTTTATTACAATTTACGTCGTAACGGGCCCTTTGTCGTCATGTCAATCTACATAGACATCTGTTTAGTCATCTATTTCATCATGTGTTTAATTTGCGGTAGGTGTTTGTTAAAACAGCAACAGCCAACAGCAAGTTATCACTTCTAAGTTATTAATGTTTTAATACTACATCGATAAATAACATATATCATCACAAAATTTAATAATCAAATGAAATTGACAAAAATATTTAATATCAGAACAATATTGAAATGAAACAGTTACGTTGTAAAGATTTCAAATAACAGTTAACAAATAAATATTGCAATTGATCCAACTATAGAAACGAAAAATACAAAAAGGCAATTTTACTGTCCTTGATGCCAATACAAAACATTATACTCATCCATCAATAACTCCACATTTCAAGGCTCAAGGCACCCTACTATGATGATGCTCATTACTTCTGTTCGTATTAAAAATACATGTTATTATGAGCTGTGCAAAGTTGAAAGCTGGTGCCTGTAATATATAGTCACATTTCGAATGAGATGGACTTCTGTGTATTTGTGTCTAAGGCTAAAAAGGGAAACGTTATTCGGGAAATGGCGAATGCTGCTCATGTCGGTATTTTTTCCAACATAATTTTTTCCTTCAAATTTCATATGAAACATGCATGATTGACTGTTGTATGAAACAGCCGAAGGTTAAGTCTCTTGTGTTTTAGTCTTCTGTTACAGTAGCCCCTACAATCATTGGCTAGTCAGGGGTTAATTGACATGTGTGAGCCGAGGACTGTCAAAATTGGGACAACGGTAAGCTCACTGTCAAAATTGGGACAACTGGCTAGAAAAATTAGAGAAGTGTGAAATTTCACTGTCAAAATCGGGACTAAACCAAGTCAGGTTTAAGTCAACCTGTGGCCAATTGTGTTTGCAGTTATTCTCTGTGGGAGGGCATGGAACACTGTTCCCCTGGAAGTTTCATGCTTTCAATAAACAATTTGTTTAAAAGCCCTCGTGCTCTTTTTTGAGAAAAATGGAAAAAATGCATCCGAGAAAATATTTTCTCATGTAGTGGAAGGTAGATAACTTCAGTGAAGAGGCTCGGGTGTTGCTCCTATCACAGGATACATCGAGATAACTGATTGCTAGATAACAGGTGCTCGGGTGGCCATTGAACAATTAATGCTTGAAAAATTAAACTTGCACATATATAATATGGATGCGTTTTTAAATTATAACGAATTCGTATAGACAATGAAGCAACAGGGCAAGCATTATGCATTTTATAATTTCACAATACATTTCTAAGTGTGTTGGATATTGATGCACATTTAAATGGATAAACAGGGTCTCATTATGCTGAATACATAAATGACGTCCAATTTGGTGAAAGGTGTTACCGCTGTATTTTTTGTGGCGTTGAATGCATTTATCTGAGCTTTATAACTACACTGAAGTAATAGTCTCGTGTTACGTGAGCTACATATACGTAAACCCAATAGTTTTCTCATATCAATTTACATGACTTAGGCGTTTTCCAGTTGATTATCCCATTCACAATTATCTAAAGCCAGTTCATACTAGCAAAAATCTGATTATGGTCGCAAAAATTCAATTTTGATTTCGTTCTATAGGTTCATTAAAATTGCCGTTGAAAATTTTTCTTGCTTGATTAATGCGTCGAAAACATGTTGCACATTGAATAGTTTACGTAAGGAGATAATAATATATGAATGTTTTCAATATGAACTGATGCTTTCAGATTATCTGAGGTGAAATAATTAAGTAGTGAAGTATTATTCTTATCACTGATAACCAAATTCATGTTTTCGTGTTTCAGAATTAATTTAAAACAGAAAAAGAGATCGCGTTGTATATTTTCCCTAAACTGGGGCGTTTACTGTGTATGAGTGAATATGGTTTTACGCCGCTTTTACGACATTCCAACAATATCATGGTTGGGGACACCAGCAATGGGTTTCACAAATTGTACCCATGTGGGGAATTGAACCTGGTCTTCAGCGTGACGAGCAGACGCTTTGACTATAAAACTTCCCACCATCCCCGTTTTTGTATTTCTAAAGGTATCGTTCAATTAACTAAGACGTAAATATATAACGCCAGAGAATAATCAGTCTCGATTAAAAAGGGAGTGGAACCTGTGAATCAATGTAGAGTTATGCTGGCCAGACACTTATTATCGTGGGTTCGAATCCCTGTTTGCTCTGATTATGTTCCTCGGTGTGTCATTGCCATTGTCTCGCTCTTCGGTCACATCTAAAGTCCTGGATTACTTCGGGATATCCTCCCACATCAAGCTGACTCACCGTGATAATGTCTTTTATATACCGTAAAGCCAATTCTTACAAAACTAATGTTTGTTTCGTTCAATGCTGTACTTTAAAAAAGGAGTGAGTGAGTGAGAATGGTTTTACGCCGCTGTAAGCAATAGCCAAGCAATATCACGGCGACAGACACCAGAAATGGGCTTCACACATTGTACCCATGTAGGAAATCGAACCTGGGTCCTCGGCGTGACGAACAAACGCTTTAACCACTAGGGTACCCCACTGCCCCAAGTTGTTGAAGCTTTTCCATCTTCCTTGATTAATGCGTTCAAAACACATTGCACATAGAATACATTACTTAACAATAAATAGATATTGTCACAATAAATTGAAGAGAGATAAATTAGTGGTGAAGTATTATTCTTCCTACGGATTATTATCACTTGGTGTACATGAATGACTTCGGTGGTGTTGCGTCCAACAAGAAGCACGTTAAACCACGGCGCAAGTGATTAAGGGTGTGTCAATAAAAGTGATACCTCACTGACATGTTGTCGTATAATGAACATATTCTCTTGTGTCGCAGGTTTGTTTAAGACAATGCACGGGAAGAGATATATTCAATATCATACCGAACCGAATATACCCTACATCCACATGATGCATGTTGAAAAGGGAAAAGGAATATTGTACAATAGTCCTGCATAACCGTTGATTTATCGCTCCCATAACCATAAATTGCTCAAGAGGAACGTGGCCTTGCTATGTTGCTTCAGTTCTAAAAATCACAACTTTGTCTGTGATCGATGTATGGACAGTGTGAATTAGTGTGGTTTTACGCCGCTTTTAGCAATATTCCAGCAACATCAATGAGGGGAGACCAAAATTGGGCTCCACATAATTTACCTTTGTGGTGAATGGAACCCGGGCTTATTAATAATCAGAGAAGAGAGCAATCAGAGGTATGATAGGGACCCCTAATACTTAAGGTGCACTTCTTGGGCGATTTCTATTATTTTCTAGTTTATTAATCACAAATATATTCATTTGAAATTAATTCTCATTTTCTCCACCTGCTATATTTGTAAAAATAAATAAAACATAACTACAAACTTCAGTGCAATCTTGTATTGTCAAATAACTGATCGAATTATTCAAATCCCTGCATTCGGTAATTGGCCAATATGGACCTGGGCACTGGATATTTGGGATGCCGTGTTATCAATGATAATGTATTAAAGAGAGATATTATCTCAGAAAATGCCTGTACACAATAACCATTCTTCAGACTGGTCAAAAAGTGAACATTATCTGCACAAAAACAACACAATCCTTGTTGTAAGATGTTGTTGCCTTTTTTAATAATTACTTCGGCTTAAAAAAAATTAATAATCGGGGAAGAGAGCAACTTAGATATTCACCAAGTGATGATGAGTAGGTTGACAGGTGTTTAAGCTGTACAGGGTGGAAATTCTGATTATGAGTGAGTGAGTATGGTGTTACGCCGCTTTTAGAAATATTTCAGCATGATCACGGCGGGGGACACCAAAAATGGGCTTCACACATTGTACTCATGTGGGGAATCGAACCCGGACCTTCGGCATGACGAGCGAATGCTTTAATCACTGGGCTACCCCACATGTACCGATGTTTTCCATCTTCAACACGACAATGGTTATGTCTTGAGAAAAGACTGCAGAGAGGAACCAGCATGGAGAACAGTCTTGCGATACTGTCACCCTTTAGAAGTTATACAGTATCACGTTAAATGTCTCCCTTTAACTGTTGTATAGTTTCCCTGTAAATGGTATATGGTCTCCCTTTTACTGTTGTATAGTCTCCCTGTAAATGGTATATGGTCTCCCTTTAACTGTTGTATAGTTTCCCTGTAAATGGTATATGGTCTCCCTTTTACTGTTGTATAGTTTCCCTGTAAATGGTATATGGTCTCCCTTTAACTGTTGTATAGTTTCCCTGTAAATGGTATATGGTCTCCCTTTAACTGTTGTATAGTTTCCCTGTAAATGGTATATGGTCTCCCTTTTACTGTTGTATAGTCTCCCTGTAAATGGTATATGGTCTCCCTTTACTGTTGTATAGTTTCCTGTAAATGGTATATGGTCTCCCTTTACTGTTGTATAGTTTCCTGTAAATGGTATATGGTCTCCCTTTAACTGTTGTATAGTTTCCTGTAAATGGTATATGGTCTCCCTTTAACTGTTGTATAGTTTCCCTGTAAATGGTATATGGTCTCCTGTAACTGTTGTATAGTTTCCTGTAAATGGTATATGGTCTCCTTTAACTGTTGTATAGTTTCCCTGTAAATGGTATATGGTCTCCCTTTAACTGTTGTATAGTTTCCTGTAAATGGTATATGGTCTCCCTTTAACTGTTGTATAGTTTCCTGTAAATGGTATATGGTCTCCCTTTAACTGTTGTATAGTTTCCTGTAAATGGTATATGGTCTCCCTTTAACTGTTGTATAGTTTCCTGTAAATGGTATATGGTCTCCCTTTAACTGTTGTATAGTTTCCCTGTAAATGGTATATGGTCTCCCTTTTACTGTTGTATAGTCTCCCTGTAAATGGTATATGGTCTCCCTTTTACTGTTGTATAGTTTCCCTGTAAATGGTATATGGTCTCCCTTTAACTGTTGTATAGTTTCCCTGTAAATGGTATATGGTCTCCCTTTTACTGTTGTATAGTTTCCCTGTAAATGGTATATGGTCTCCCTTTTACTGTTGTATAGTTTCCTGTAAATGGTATATGGTCTCCCTTTACTGTTGTATAGTTTCCTGTAAATGGTATATGGTCTCCTTTTACTGTTGTATAGTTTCCTGTAAATGGTATATGGTCTCCCTTTAACTGTTGTATAGTTTCCCTGTAAATGGTATATGGTCTCCCTTTAACTGTTGTATAGTTTCCCTGTAAATGGTATATGGTCTCCCTTTAACTGTTGTATAGTTTCCCTGTAAATGGTATATGGTCTCCCTTTAACTGTTGTATAGTTTCCTGTAAATGGTATATAACTGGTCTCCCTTTGTAAATGGTGTTGTATAGTTTCCTGTAAATGGTATATGGTCTCCCTTTAACTGTTGTATAGTTTCCTGTAAATGGTATATGGTCTCCCTTTAACTGTTGTATAGTTTCCCTGTAAATGGTATATGGTCTCCCTTTAACTGTTGTATAGTTTCCCTGTAAATGGTATATGGTCTCCCTTTAACTGTTGTATAGTTTCCCTGTAAATGGTATATGGTCTCCCTTTAACTGTTGTATAGTTTCCTGTAAATGGTATATGGTCTCCCTTTAACTGTTGTATAGTTCTGTAAATGGTATATGGTTTTAACTGTTGTATAGTTTCCTGTAAATGGTATATGGTCTCCCTTTAACTGTTGTATAGTTTCCCTGTAAATGGTATATGGTCTCCCTTTAACTGTTGTATAGTTTCAATGTAAACGGTATATGGTCTCCCCTTAATTGTTGTATAGTTTCCCTGTAAATGGTAAATGGTCTCCCCTTAATTGTTGTATAGTTTTCATGTAAATGGTATATGGTTTCCCTTTCAAGTTTTATATATTCCCCTTTCAACATAAATATTTATTCTCCCTCGAAATGTCAAATTTTGAAATGCTGATAATATGACTGGAATCCATTGTTGACAAGGCCGTTTGTTGATAAAAGTGTATGTAGTGCAGACAATGGATAGTTCTGATACTGCGTGAGATAGCTATCGTGTATGTAGTGCAGACAATGGATAGGTCTAATACTGCGTGAGATAGCTATTGTGTATGTAGTGCAGACAATGGATAGTTCTAATACTGCATGAGATAGCTATTGTGTTTGTAGTGCAGACAATGGATAGTTCTAATACTGCGTGAGATAGCTATTGTGTTTCAAGTGCAGACAATGGATAGTTCTAATACTGCGTGAGATAGCTATTGTATTTGTAGTGCAGACAATGGATAGTTCTAATACGGCGTGAGATAGCTATTGTGTTTGTAGTGCAGACAATGGATAGTTCTAATACTGCGTGAGATAGCTATTGTGTATGTAGTGCAGACAATGGATAGTTCTAATACTGCGTGAGATAGCTATTGTGTTTGTAGTGCAGACAATGGATAGTTCTAATACTGCGTGAGATAGCTATTGTGTTTGTAGTGCAGACAATGGATAGTTCTAATACTGCGTGAGATAGCTATTGTGTATGTAGTGCAGACAATGGATAGTTCTAATACTGCGTGAGATAGCTATTGTGTATGTAGTGCAGACAATGGATAGTTCTAATACTGCGTGAGATAGCTATTGTGTTTGTAGTGGAGACAATGGATAGTTCTAATACTGCGTGAGATAGCTATTGTGTATGTAGTGCAGACAATGGATAGTTCTAATACTGCGTGAGATAGCTATTGTGTTTGTAGTGCAGACAATGAATAGTTCTAATACTGCGTGAGATAGCTATTGTGTATGTAGTGCAGACAATGGATAGTTCTAGTAATACAAGTGATACCTATTGTGTATGAAGTGTTTGTTTTTTGGGTTGAACGCTGCACTCGGCAATACTGCACGCGGTGCCTATTGTATATGTAGTGCAGACAATGGATAGTTCCAGAAATACATACAGTGTGTATATAGAGTACAGACACAATGGATAGTTCTAGTAAAACCCGTGATGCCTATTGTGTATGTAGTTCAGACAATGGATAGTTCTTGTAACACACGTGATACCTATAGTGTATGTAGTGCAGACACAGTGGATAGTTCTTGTAACACAAGTGATACCTATAGTGTATGTAGTGCAGACACAGTGGATAGTTCTAGAAACACACGTGATAGCTATAGTGTATGTAGTGCAGACAATGGATAGTTCTTGTAACACACGTGATACATATTGTGTATGTAGTGCAGACACAATGGATAGTTCTTGTAACACACGTGATACCTATAGTGTATGTAGTGCAGACACAGTGGATAGTTCTAGTAACACACGTGATACCTATTGTGTACGTAGTGCAGACAATGGATAGTTCTTGTAACACACGTGATACCTATAGTGTATGTAGTGCAGACAATGGATAGTTCTAGTAACACACGTGATACCTATTGTGTATGTAGTGCAGAAACAGTGCATAGTTCTTGTAACACAAGTGATACCTATAGTGTATGTAGTGCAGACACAGTGGATAGTTCTAGAAACACACGTGAAAGATATAGTGTATGTAGTGCAGACAATGGATAGTTCTTGTAACACACGTGATACCTATTGTGTATGTAGTGCAGACACAATGGATAGTTCTTGTAACACACGTGATACCTATAGTGTATGTAGTGACACAGGATAGTTCACACACAGTGGATGTAGTTCTTGTAACAACACGTGATACATATTATGTATGTAGTGCAGACACAATGGATAGTTCTTGTAACACACGTGATACCTATAGTGTATGTAGTGCAGACACAATGGATAGTTCTTGTAACACACGTGATACCTATAGTGTATGTAGTGCAGACACAGTGGATAGTTCTAGTAACACACGTGATACCTATTGTGTATGTAGTGCAGACAATGGATAGTTCTTGTAACACACGTGATACCTATAGTGTATGTAGTGCAGACAATGGATAGTTCTAGTAACACACGTGATACCTATAGTGTATGTAGTGCAGACAATGGATAGTTCTTGTAACACACGTGATACTATAGTGTATGTAGTGTAGGCACAATGGATAGTTCTTGTAACACGTGATACCTATTGTGTATGTAGTGCAGACACAGTGGATAGTTCTTGTAACACACGTGATACATATTGTGTATGTAGTGCAGACACAATGGATAGTTCTTGTAACACACGTGATACCTATAGTGTATGTAGTGCAGACACAATGGATAGTTCTTGTAACACGTGATACCTATAGTGTATGTAGTGCAGACACAATGGATAGTTCTTGTAACACGTGATACCTATAGTGTATGTAGTGTAGGCACAATGGATAGTTCTTGTAACACGTGATACCTATTGTGTATGTAGTGCAGACACAATGGATAGTTCTAGTAACACACGTGATACCTATAGTGTATGTAGTGCAGACACAATGGATAGTTCTTGTAACACACGTGATACCTATAGTGTATGTAGTGCAGACACAGTGGATAGTTCTAGTAACACACGTGATACCTATAGTGTATGTAGTGCAGACACAGTGGACAGTTCTAGTAATACATGTGATACCTATTGTGTATGAAGTGTTTGTTTTTTGTTCAATGAATCACTCAGCAATAGTGTATGTAGTGCAGACAATGGATAGTTCTAATACTGCGGGTGATACCTATTGTGTATGGAGTGCAAACTCAATAAACACGCGAATTCATGAACACATATGCTGGAGAATAGGACAGTAGCTTGTATTTTTCTTTAGTTGTGTTTATTGATCGATATCGCACACTATCAAACAATAATCCTATTCTGAAAAGGCTTCATCGACATAAGATCAGGGGCCGTAATATTCATGAGAATAATCTGGCTTTCATGCTTTCATTGAGGCATTTAAATAGATATGGGATTATGTGCAATAAATAAGGCTTAGGTGAAATACAACCATGGTATGTCACGTGTTTATTTGTTGGTTGTGACACACATGTCACGGAATCGAGTAGATGTCCTTCCTTGGATCAATGTTCGGCTTTGTCATTACAATTCTCAGTTGCTTAGCTGTCTGTAGATTTCTCAAAGTGCAAAAAATATTGCCTGTTGAACTGTGAGTTATGAATGGTTACCAGTAACGGGACTATAGTACAGATGTTTCCAAGGTCGATTTTAGAGGAAGGAGGGAAGGTGATATAAGGAGGGGTAATAATGATGGTGTCACAGATGGGTGTAATTAAGGTGTATTCATGGTCATTGTATTTGTACAAGAATCACACGTTAAATACTTCAACGTAATGAGGGTTACAGCTGGGTACGTGTGAAACCGAACAGCAGAACCTGACGCATGCGTGATTTAAATCTAGAATATTTCGATCCAACTTTTAAAACATTCTTAATATTTGATGAAATGAAGGAAAAAATACTCGATGATATATCACTAATGACCGAGTTAATGACTGAAAATATTTCCTGAATGCTTAATATTAAAATGGTTTATCTGCCTGAAATCAGATTTGGGATTGGCGCGACACATGCATCTTCTCTCATCTAACTTTAATGACTGATTTAATGTTACCTTGACTACACGCCAGAGAGACAGCCTCGTGGTTTAAGTGTTAACTCGTCACGGCGACGATTTGACTGTTCTGTTTGGCAACATGCATCTGAAGTCGTTTCACTTTTATGAATTATATATTTTTAAAACAGCCCGGTTATATATGTCCAGATAATGTCTAGAGCAACTGAGCATTTACCCAGGTTATAATTCATATCGGGTATTGATAGGTCTTTTTGGTAGTCAGCGTATTTACTTAGAACAGTATTGCGTGTCTAGGTTAGTACAAGCGACATGTTAGACACTTGTGCCTTCATCAATGCTGTGGAGTGCAAGATCATATCACACACGCACACACACACACCACCACCACCACCACCATGAACTACCTACACCACACACACGCACAGAGAGAGAGAGAGGGGGGGAGAGAGAGAGGAGAGAGAGAGAGAGAGAGAGAGAGAGAGAGAGTGAGAGAGTGAGAGAGAGAGAGAGAGAGAGAGAGACAGACAGACAGACAGACAGACAGACAGACAGACAGAAACACAAACACACACACACGAAAAAGATACACTGTCTAAATTTCAGTTACACTGGTTTTACGAATTTAACAACTATTCGTACGCCAGTTACTAATATAAGTAATTACGTATTGGTTTAAGTAATTAACAAAAACACGCTGCTTTTCTAGAGCTCTGTTCTAACATCAGGTCCATGTTGAAGCTAAATTTGATTTTACCTTATCTTGCAAACGTGGAATGGTGTGAATACACAATTCCTTTCAGAAAGTGGTCACATGTAACGCCTATTATTTTTGGGATTACATTTTCTCATTCAGGAATGTAGTGGAGTAACATCCTACTCACTCACTCTTCCACATCTGTAACATACACAGCGTCTTTAGCTTAATAGTCCACATATGTATGCTGGATGCCACACAGGAACATATGCCAATAGTGAGTGAGTTAATATTTAACGACACATCGGCAATATTTCAGCCATATCGTGACGATCATATGCCAATAAGCGTCAATACAATACAATATTTTGACAACGCGGTTTACAGTTGAAAAACATGTTATATAAGACTCTGTCACTCATTCGATACTTCTAAGGAACCTGGATTAAGATTAATTTACAAGAACCATCAAAGACAATGTATAACAGCTGGAGGTGATGGAAAAAACTGCTCAAAGCATGAACGCAATCAGAGGTTCAGCACATGCACGCGCAATACGTGTAACTCAACAGATTTTTTTCCAGATGGAACTGAACTGTTATATTAGAATTTGATAATGCGACGTATTTTAAAATACGTTTCCCTCTTTTATACGCATGACCCTTTAATTATGATGCTGCGTATATATCGACAGAACACCATGCCCACAGCATGACCTGTATTCGGCATCTTAAGACGAGATCTTGACATCTTAGATCATTGCATTGGCCAGGCTTGACGAAGTCATAAATGCCGTACGCCATTCACAAACCATGATTCCCTGAGTTTGGTATTTGATTCAAAATTATGAAATACGCAAAATGGAATCCGGTCTACCGTATGTCCAAATAAGCATTTAAATAATGGAATGAGTTTGTGTTGTTTTTGGATAGGGTGTTGACACGGCATTAGAACTTAAATAACGGACTTGACAGGGAGGGTTTGTCACTTGACGTTAATGAGGTTAAAAGATACGAGTCTTCGCCCATTGTTTTGCACAAGGCACACGAACAAGAACACGTCCCTCGGTAGCCACACTGCAACAAAGTCCACACACTGAGAGGGACGTGAATATTTTACGGACGCTTTAAATGGCGAATAGTACAATCCCCGAATATCGCTCTCTGTAGGTGCGATATTAAAACAGATTCGAACCCATACTCTTTAAAGCGAGGCATCTAATCTCCATCTCCAGCAAAGTCATGGTTCTCCCCCCACTCAACCACCGCGGCTTCCACCCAATTGGACGAGTGACAATTGGTAGCCTAGATCACGTACTGTGACCAGAGCGGTACACGAAGTACGTGATCTCTATGTGAAAGTCCAATCCCAATAAGAACATGTTCTATTTGGCCACTTTCCAAATGGAATTGTGTATTCTTAACAATGGTTTGCTAACTAACTAGAATAATAATACGTCACCAACTTGTAACCTGGCTGATTACAATTCTGATATATAATAGTATGATACTAAAATACCATCGTTTATCTTTTTACTGAACATTTGCTTCATTCACACAGGACGTTCTATTGTGAGTGAGTAAGTTTAGTTTTACGCCGCACTCAGCAATATTCCAGCTACATGGCGGCGGTCTGTAAATAATCAATACTGGGCCAGACAACCCAGTGCTCAACAGCATGAGCATCAATCTACGCAGTTGGGATACGATGACATGCATTTATGGTGACGCTATTGCATTGTTGTAGACAGCTGTTAAAACAACAGTTGCTACTAAAAAACGGTATTGTCATAACTGTCTTCTCCAGACGTCACGAACAACACTAGTAGCATTTAAAATGCCAGCGATAGAAAGGATATGTTTTGTATTGGAAACACTGTTTGTTGTTTGTTTAACGCCGCACTCAGCAATATCCCAGCTGAACACTGCGGTCTGTGAATAATCGAGTCTGGACCAGGCAATCCGGTGACTAATATCATGAGCATGAATTGGGAAACCATGATATGTAGAAACAAAAAGTTAGGGAGCCTGACCAGTGACCACCCGATCCCGTTACTCGCCCCGAGCGCAAGCATGGGTTGCTGAAAGCCAATCTCCAACCTGGATCTTCACGGGGTTTGGATTGAAAGATGGATTATAGTCTGGCTTGGTTTGAATTGGGAATAAAGATGGGCACAATTAAATTATATCGTGTTTCTTTTCATAATGTGGACATAGTAATGTAATATGGCACAACATGGTAGAATGAGGTACATGTAGACCAAACAGTGATATATCTCACAGTACTCAGTATTCAATTGTGAGGCATTAAATCAGTCACCAAAGAAGGAAATTAACTCAAAGCGAGAAATATGTTCCCGAAATGCGTGAGAAAATTGTCCCATCTTCTCTCAGATTAAACGAAAATGTAAGAATCGAAGAGCTGACTGAAACGTAGAATCTCACTGAAACTAAAAGATACCAGCACGATAAATAAACCATTCAACACTCAGGACTTCAACCTCACCTTCGACTGGGACCCATAAGCTACTAGTATGGCACGAGTTATCTCCCATGACATATACGCTCGGACTGCCTCGCTTTGCTCTGGTCATGAGAGCGCACGTAAAATCTTGCACACCCAGCCAAGAAGCTTACAGTATTGATCGTGACAGGAACGTGTTCCAGTGATTCATTCCTGGTAACAGGTTTGGTATTGAGCGACACATACTTGTTATATGAGGAAACTATGCGTGTGGTAAAAGGCGGTGGAAGTGGGTGGTCAGGCTCGCTGACTTTGTTGATGCATGCCATCGTTTTCCAGCTGGCTTAGATGTAACTCACCAGATTGTCTGGTCCAGACTCGATTATTGTCTTAAAGCGGAGGGCCTTACATAACAACCAAACAACCATATCAGTCTCGGTGCTTGGATGGTCACTTTGACTATGTTCAGTATGTTCCACGGTGGCTATAAATGTAATTTCTGTGAGTGGCATTTTAGAAGTTGAGACATACAATATCGAACAAACTTTAATTCTGGATAACAACTTCTTTCATGAGGTGAGTGCGGCGTTTCTATACAGATTCTTGTACTGTTGTCAAGCAGACATTCCTGCTTGACAACGGTACGGGAATCTGTATCGAAACGTGGCCCTCAATTCCTGCTTGACAAGGGTACAAGAATCTGTATCGAAACGTGGCCCTCAATTCCTGCTTGACAACGGTACGGGAATCTGTATCGAAACGTGGCCCTCAATTCCTGCTTGACAAGGGTACAAGAATCTGTATCGAAACGTGGCACTCAATTCCTGCTTGACAACGGTACAAGAATCTGTATCGAAACGTGGCACTCAATTCCTGCTTGACAACGGTACAAGAATCTGTATCGTCGCACTCATGTCATAAAAGATTGTGTTATCTATAAAGTTTGTTCAATATGGTTATAATGTATTTATAGCCCAGAAAATGATTCCTATGAGAGATATCACTTGGGACGTTCCACGGATCTATCCTGGGAGATATGTATCGCTGGTCTAAAAGTTTCAAGAATATTGTGATGACATAGCTTACCGTGACGTCACAATCAAATGACGTCACTAATCTCTCTGCAACTGAACATCAGAATTTTTAAACCCGAGACACTGCTTGTGATCCTTTACTAACTGAAAAATGTTGGGAGAATGTTTTAGGATGATCACAGAATCTCACCCTCGTGTTTTCGATAGGAAACATGTCAACCTT